>NW_015386397.1:1318328-1325773 GCF_001527695.2 Protobothrops mucrosquamatus
GTCCCACCCCCTGCTCAGGGAGGAAACCCTATACCATTTCAGACAAATGGCTGTCCAGTCTCTTCTTAAAAATTTCCAGTGTTGGAGCATTCACCGCTTCTGGAGGCAGGTTGTTCAATTGGTTAATTGTTCTAACTGTCAGGAAGTTTCTCCTTAGTTCTAGGTCGCTTCTCTCTTTCATAAAATTCTGCATGATAGTTATTGAAGGAAGAAGAGCAGAAAACCTAAAGATTTTAATCTGATTCTGGTACATAAAGACTTCACTGCAATGTCTTTGATTTAAAAAAAAAGCTTATGGGGTTATGTGCAATGCAGACTATAGCAGTAATATGTTTTCTGTCCCACGGATAGAAGAAGAAGAAGTAAAAGAATCGGAATGAAATAAATTGTTGCAAACTGGTATATTTTGAAAGTATCAGACTGCCTATCTCCAAAATTCATTTTAAGCCCAATCATCTCTTTGCATTAGCAAAAGTAGCTTCCAAAATTCACGTTTGGTTCTCAGCCACTGTGCTGTCAGATGCATTATTTTACATAAAAATGCAATCATTCTCATCTGAAACAGGTAGTTGTCTGACAGTCTTGGCTGCAGATGATTAAATGAATCCTTCATGTAAAAGGAAGATAGTAAGGAGATCATACACAGACAGCTGCTCAAAGCATACCTGTTATTATTCATATCGCTACCTCAAGGCCAAAATCAACAATGGGATAGGAAGAGATTATAATTGTCTTAGCTGTTTAAACGAACTCCAAAAGAAGTTTGTTTAGTCCTGATGAACTTTATCTTCTCAGACTTATTTGTATATCTTTTCATTGATTAAACTTTTAGTCTTTGGGCTGGTTAACTTGCAAGCTTAAATAATATAATAAACATGTGTCTGGATTCAAAATTACTTATACATCTTTCTTCTGAATTCCAGACATGAAGAGAATCCCAGATAGGTCTATGCTTAAAGATGTTGAAATTGCTCTTATGTTGCTGCTGTTGTTCCTGCTGTTTGTTCAAATTCCAGCCTGTGCACTGGGTTTTGAAACAAGTCCTGAGATTTAGTACTGGTTTGAATGAAATCTTGAATAATCCACCTACTCGTCAAGTGATGGAATAATGCTACCTGTCTTCTTTTCGTATCATCTCAGAGCAATTTTTGAGATTTCTTGGAAAACGCTTGACACAAATAGTTTACCAATGTGTACTATAAACATATTAAAGTATTGTCCCCTGGGAATAAACTATGGTTTCACATGTTTTGTATGCAGTTGAATTATATGATTTATATCTGGGAGCTTCTTGGAAATTCAAGCTGATCCAGCCCCATGAAACGCACTCAGGATAACTGAGGTTCCAGATCTAGATTAGAAACCACAATCCATAGTACAGTGTTAGCAAGGACAACCAAGAATACTAAGTGGCTGATATAGAGACCACATAGGTTTGAAATCTCCTGGGCCCTGAAATAGTGAAGGAGAGTTTCAAATTGCTAAGCTAATAAAAATAGTTATATTCCAGTTTGGACTTTGAACTGAGAGACAAGATCTGGAATAGTTATTAAGAAGCTGATTGTTCAATATTAATGGTTCTATGTCATTTGGTTCATCCACAATGTGTATAAAGGCTGCTTGGAAGAGAGACCACCTACTGGGCTCCTGGACTCTTGTCCATCCATGAAAACTGTTCAAGGGAAATTGGCCAATAGGCATTTGTTTGTCACTGGGAAGTGCTTCAAAGGGGAAGAATTGTGTCCAGGGGTGTTTGCAGGGGTATTTGCACAAGTCAAGATGGTGCCCACTTTTATGCATATGATACATATAAAAAGAGGTGGGGTTGCAATTGCGTAGGTACTACCTTAATTTTTTTTTATTTATGGACAATCTGAATTATTCCTCAATTTCTTTTTAGACAGGAGTATATAATCCAAGGGTTTTAGGGCCTCTAAAATCCTTGAGTTTTGTCTCTCCAGAAGGAGAAAGTGATTAAATATGACTTAGAATAATCATATGAACTACATTTAATTAACGGAATGCTTATAGAATTCAGATTTAGATTTTGTCTTGGTTCTTGGCTTCTTTATAGTTTGAAGTGTGTATATCACTCAAAACCAAGTGCATCCATTAGTCTGAAAAAAATTGCATTTCCGTCTGTGCACTCTACAATATAACCAGTCACAAACCCAAACTTTCCTTTAAAAAACAAACAAACAAAAGCTCTAGAATGAATGGGAATTCACTGCCTGGCTTTCTCAGGTAAAACTGAATTTTCAGATGTTTTTCACTCAGGTCAAAATCAAGTTTGTGGGTGGAATCAACACTGGTTACCTTGGAGAACAGATGGCCATTAGATAACTGAGTGAGTCTTCATCAAGATAATTTAATGAGCATTTCTATGAAAACTTCAGTGGTTAATTACTCCACATCCAGCTATTTCCCTGTGTGATATCATCCTCCATTTTTAAAATTAGCTAGTGTATTTCGAATCTAGAAATTGTCATGCAAATATTTTTCTCTCTTTCTCAATTATACAGCATTGAGTGACTCTTTAGGCTACATAAATAGCTCTTTAATGTTCTGTTTCCCTACTTTATTCTAGTTTGTTCAGTTGTCTGTTTTTTTAAAGTTTGTTTTTTGATGGGAGGAGAAAAAATCTATGATAATCCAAAGATCAGCCTCCCAAATTAAACTATTGAGAAACTTTTTTGCTGTAAAAGCTGGGGAGAGAGAAAGAGAATGAGAATCATACATTGGTTTCCTGTGTGGGAGAAATGAGCATAATTCTGTTGTGCTGTTTTATAAATGCTCAATTGATTAAGAATACAATTATACATCTCTACTGGTTAGTAAGATGATGACAAATAGATGTTTCTTTGTGGCAGATAAGAATGACATACCCTCCCGCCATTGTACCTATTAAAGATCTATTCATTTTACTCATCCAAAAGCAAGGGTAAGGGTGCCCATGTTTACATGCTTGACATTTTATGTATGAGAATATCTACACCTGCCCTAGTGGCACCTGAAAGCAGCAATTTGTTGTTTGTTTATTAAAGGTATATCTGCCTATCTCACTATCAAGTGACTCTGAGTGGCTTACAACAAGATAACATTAAAATGGTAACTATTAACAAAAAAAATCAGCTAACGAAGAACTAATATACAATGAGCTGGAAATGGCATCTTCTATAATCCAAAAACCAGCTCTAGTATGGGAGGCCTTTCCTACAATTCCCAAGTTGTTCCTGATGCTTTACAGTTCTGGAAGTTGAAAGAAATAATAATAATAATAATAATAATAATAATAATAATAATAATAATAATAATAATAATAATAATAATAATAATAATAATAATAATAATAATAATAATAAAGTTGGAAGGGACCTTGGAAGTCATCTAGTCCAACCCCCTGCTCAGGCAGGAAACCCTATACCATTTCAGACAAATGGTTGTCCAGTCTCTTCTTAAAAACTTCCAGTGTTGGAGCATTCACCGCTGCTGGAGGCAGGTTGTTCCACTGGTTAATTGTTCTAACTGTCAGGAAGTTTCTCCTTAGTTCTAGGTTGCTTCTCTCCTTGATTAGTTTCCATCCGTTGCTTTTTGTCCTGCCTTCAGGCGCCTTGGAAAATAGCTTGACTCCCTCTTCTTTGTGGCAGCCCCTGAGATATTGGAACACTGCTATCATGTCCCCCCTTGTCCTTCTCTTCATTAGACTAGATATACCCAATTCCAGCAGCCTTTCCTTATATGCTTTAGCCTCCAGTCCCCTAATCATCTTTGTTGCTCTTCTCTGTACTCTTTCTAGAGTCTCAACTTCTTTTTTACATCGTGGTGACCAAAATTGGATGCAGTATTCCAAGTGTGGCCTTACCAAGGCATTGTAAAGTGGTATTAATACTTCACGTGATCTTGATTCTATCCCTCTGTTAATGCAGCCTAGCACTGTGTTGGCTTTTTTGGCAGCTGCAGCACACTGCTGGCTCATATTTAAGTGATTGTCCACTAGGACTCCGAGGTCCCTCTCACATTTACTACTATTGAGCAAGGTACCCCCTATACTATACCTGTGCATTTGGTTTTTCTTGCCTAAATGTAGAACCTTACTTTTTTCACCATTGAATTTCATTTTGTTAGATAGCACCCAGTGTTCAAGTCTGTCCAGATCCTCCTGTATCCTATGCCTGTCTTCTGGAGTGTTGGCTATTCCTGCCTGCTTGGTGTCATCTGCAAATTTGATGATTTCCCCAACTATCCCCTTGTCCAAATCGTTGATGAAGATGTTGAAGAGCACTGGGCCCAGAACAGAGCCCTGGGGCACCCCACTACACACTTCCCTCCATGTAGATGCAGTTCCATTGAGGACCACATGCTGAGTACAGCCAGTCAGCCAGCTACGGATCCATCTGGTGATGATGCTGTCTAACCCGCATTTTTCTATCTTATCAAGTAGTAGGTTGTGATCTACTTTATCAAATGCCTTACTGAAGTCCAAGTAAATTATATCCACAGCATTCCTCTGATCCACTAATTTTGTAACTTGGTCAAAGAATGCGATAAGATTTGTCTGGCATGATCTGTTTTTGACAAACCCGCGTTGGCTTTTAGTAGTGACTTTGTTTGCCTGTAGGTGTTCGCTGATTCGTTGTTTGATTATCTTTTCCAGAATCTTCCCAGGTATTGAGGTCAGGCTGATGGGTCTGTAATTTCCTGGGTTCATTTTTTCCTTTTTTGAAGATGGGAACTACATCAGCTCTTTTCCAGTCCTCTGGTAGTTCCCCAGTGCTCCAGGATCTTTTTTTTAAAGGATGGCAGGTAGAAGAATGTGAGTTGTCTGATTTGTTTTGCAATGTTTTTACATCGTATTTCATTCAAAAGGATTTAGTGACTTCAAGATCTTGAGGCATTATAGGTAGTCCTTGACTTACAATAATTCATTTAGTGACTGTTCCAAGTTACAACAGCACTGAAAAAAGTGACTTATGACTGTGAGGGGTCCTTGATGCTCTCTGAGCTTGCTTGTTTTCTTGTAGATGTTTTATTACCCAAACTAGGTAACATTGTTTCTGCAAGAAAACAAGCAAGCTCAGAGAGCATCAAGGACCCTTCATGTCAACCCTGAGCTACAAATATTCTTCTTTATTAGTACTTAGGACTGTTTTTCACACTTACTACCATTGTAGCATCTCCATGATCACATAATCAATATTCAGATGCTTGGCAACTGATTCATATTTATGATGGTCACAGTGTCCCAGGGTTATGTGGTCACCTTTTGCAACCTTCTGATAAGCAAAATCAATGGGGAAGCCAGATTTATTTAATAACTATGTGGCTAACTTGACAACTGTAGTGATTTACTTAAGAACTGTGGAAAGAAAAATTGTAAAATGGGGCAAAAATCACTTAACAACTGTCTTGCTTAGCAACAAGAATTTTGAACTCAGTTGTGATCATAAGTCAAGGACTAAGTCCATAGTGATCCAGCCACACATATTTGCATCTGCACTATAGAATATACCAGAAAAAACTGTGGCCTACTCATGGTAAGTCCAATGTTTGCAATCCATGATCCTGAATGCATTTGAAAAACAGAATTATGTTAATAAGACATCCTTTCTATGAAAATGAAAGAACAGCCCAGCTTTGCCACTGTTGCCAGAGCAATTAAATCTTTGACGGTGTTGAATTTCTTTGTGGACTGCGGGCACCACCTTCAAGGAGGGAAGGCAGAGAGGGCTATGTATCCAAGATTTGATGTGATAATTGCGCAGAAAAGCAACCTAGAAATAGAAATCCAAATCTCCAACCTCATTTTCTGGGAGAAAAAACCAGCTGCCAGCTGCGTTTATTGCAGCCTGTCCATGGGAAGACCTTGGGTTGCCAAGGTTTTTTCCACCACCACCCCCAGGCAATGTGCATTTATGAGTTTGGAAGCTGATCAACCAGAAGCTACTCGCACATACTGTGGGAAGGCCAACTGATCTGATATCATATTTCTAAATTGGATTATTCCTCAAAGTTCATCCTTCCCCAAATTTTGCAATGCCATCTTTCACTGATACTCATATATAGAGCTGGGACTCCTCCTGGACTTTTAGCCACTCCTGAAAGAGGAAGTGGCAGCAATGGCCAGGAGGGCCTTTGCACCAGTTCATTTGTGCACCAGTTGCATTCTTTCTCAGACAAGGAGACATTGTTTCATACTGTAGTCACCTCACAGTTGAACAATTGCAATATACTCTGTTTGGGCTGCCCTTGTTAGAAATTGAGCAAAAAGGATTAAAACTAGGCATCCTCTGGAAATGATTAGTTGCATGAATTTTGGGTCAAATATCTGATTAGCTTATATCCAATTATATAGCTTAATGAAGCATAAAGAAGACATCAGCAACTGTTAAGAAGTGTTCAAAAAGACCTAGCAAAAAGGACAACACCAGGAAACTATAGGCCCATAACATGCTTGCCTATATAGTTTGCACATTAAATTATTAATTACTCATAGGATAATAGTGAACAATATACAAGATTATTTATAAGAAAGTAACAACCTTCCACTGGAAGCAAAAGGAAATAAAGGAAAAGCAGAGGTACAAAGATCAACTTTGGATTGGTAAAACAGTTTTGGAAAATTGCAAAAGCTGAAAAATCAATTTGCACAATCTCTAGTTAGTTATGAAAAGGCATTTGATTCCTTATCACATACTTGCATCATCAAATATTTGAAAACAATGTGTTTAAGAAAAAACATTAGACTGTTTATAGAAAAAAAATAACGAAGTAGCAGAAGGTAGAATTAGTGGTTGGAAATGAAAAATATGGCCTTGTCAACATTAGGTGAGACATCTTCCAGCGTGACTCATTATCAGCCTTATCATTCGTCATTGCTGTGATTCCCCTTTCAGTAATTTTGAAAAACAAACAAACAAACAATTTTTTAACAACAAAAACTCACATTTGCTTTATAAGTATGGCCTGAAGCTTTATAGAAACTCAGAAACTGAAATCCAGTCATTGACAAATACTGGAAGAGTTTTTAGCACAGATTTAGCAACAGAATTTGGTCTAGAGGTATTGGAGCAAAATCACAGAAATATCAAACCATCAGGAATGATCAGGACAAAATGGCAAGTATCTGAGCATTTTACATTTGGGGCTCCCCTTGAAGAGCACTCGGAGGCTCCAGTTAGTCCAGAATGCAGCTGCGCGGGCGGTGATGGGAGTGACTCGTCGCTCCCATGTAACGCCGCTGCTGCGTGAGCTGCACTGGCTGCCTGTGGCCTTCCGGGTGCGCTTCAAGGTGTTGATTATCATCTTTAAAGCGCGCCATGGCATCGGACCTGGTTATCTCCGAGACCGCCTTCTGCCACAGACTACCTCTCACCGGCCGATACGCTCCCACAGAGAGGGTCTCCTCAGGGTGCCGTCAACCAGACAGTGTCGGTTGGCGACCCCCA
>NW_015386397.1:1325873-1335503 GCF_001527695.2 Protobothrops mucrosquamatus
TAGCTGGCAGGACTGGCCTAAGGGGTATTTTAAATTTGGTTTTTAAATAATTTTAAAATAAAAGAAAGGCCTATATTAATATTTTATTTTAACTACATTTTAAATTTGTATATTGTATTGTTATTCTGTTTTAAACTGGCTGTAAGCCGCCCTGAGTCCACTGGGAGAAGTGTGGGGTATAAATGCGATTAATAAATAAATAAATTAATTAATTAATAAAGGATACATCCAAAGAGTAATAAAACTGCTAAATACAAAATTGAATGATGGAAGCACCATCAAACCCCAAATATCTGGGCCCATACCTGTGGTACAATGCACTGGTGGAATAATTAACTGGACATAAACTGAACTGGACAGTTTGGATTGAAAAACAAGAAAATTAATGACTATTCACTATTCGTTACATCCTGTACTGATATTGCTAGATTATATCGGTGTGCAGAAATGGAGGCGGAGGTTACCTCAAGTCAAACTGGTGAAGAAGGAAAGCATGCATCGGCCAATTACATAAAAGACAGCCAAGAACAAGCACTGATGTAAATTAAATATTGGAACTTTCTGAATGTGCAGGAAACAAATAAATGAATATTGAAATAATGTAATAAAAACAGGAACAGAACACTAGCAAGAAAAAGATGACACAGCCACTTTCTACAAAAAAACTGAGGGGAAAGTGGATAATGATAAAACCTGGGAATGGCTTATATTTGGAACATTTAAAAAAATTAACCAAAGACTTAATCTGGGCTGCTCAAGAGCAAATTATTTGAATTAATGTAATCAAGTCCAGAATTAAAACATTATTAAATTATTTAAAGTGGAGATTGTGTGAAGCAGCAGAAGAGACAGTAGATGTACTACTCAGCTTGGGCAAGAAGATTGCATAAACTGATTATAAACAATAACACAGCAGCCAAAATGATTTATTGGAACACCTGTAAAAATAACCATATGCCAGTAATGAAAAATTGAAAGGAACATAGAATTGAACGTAGTTGACAATGAAGAAGTTAAAATATTGTAATAATTTCAAATGCCAACTGATAAAGTCTTGGTTGTCATATCACATCAGATTTAAGTGTGGTTGAGAGAAGAAAGAGTGGATAATTGATGTAGCAATACCAGGAGATAGTAGAAGAGAAAGAATTGAAGAATATAACAAAGTATCAAAATCTGAAAACTGAAGTTGAAATATTATGGCAATCCAAATGCTTATCAGCACATTGGTGCCATATAAAAAATTTTTGGACAGAATTTAGAAAATCTGTGCATTTACAAAATTTCCATCTATCAATTATCAAATATCACACTACTTGGATCCAAACATATACTATGCTGATATATTCAGCATCCTGAGAACTTGATGTGTACGAAAGTCAACAGCTATGATTTCACATATTTATTTATATACAAATAACAACCACACACATATTAAAGGAAACTTTTACATGCACAAACATACTTGTAATCAAGAAAACAACATAAATCAAAGTTAATATATTAGGAAAAATATTTGCCTCAAATGATATTCATTAGAAAGAAATTAAAAATGGAAACAAAATGCTTCTATAGGAAGAAAAATCTCTCTCTGTGTGTGTGTGTATATATAAATATATTAACTCAAACTGATAAAGCAGTTAACTTACAAATAAAGAAAAGATGAAAAGCAAAAAACAAAAGCAAAACGGACAGTTTCCTCTTCTTCTCACTTGAGATCCTGAACAAACCTCTTGCCCACAAGTGTACAAATACTATACTCAGCACTGTGCAGATTAAATTTAAAAGTGATTTCCCTCCGGGATAAATGGATTGTGTGAAAAAGAAACTCCATAGTTTCATAAATTACAGAGGAAATACATATATGCATCCTAATTAACAAAAATTATAAAATGCAGAAATAATTTTACATGAAAGCACATTCTTCCTCTTAGGTAGGTTGGTTTTTGATTAATTGATTGACAGGTGGATGATAATGCTTTCCTCTTAATCCCCAGCTCTTGAACTGATGGCAGTGTGGTACTGATAAAAGCTACCTGAGCCAATGTTGAAAACTATGCTTCCATTTCTAAATTAGAACAATGAACTCTTAGGCATCTTGGATTAGCCTTGCAGTAAAAATCATTAATTTAAATATTAACTTAAGATAGTGCTTACTCTGAGTATGTACTTTCAATTAGAACTTACTTGATTTATTTATTGATAGCCCATTTGCTCTTCCAAATGGCTAAGAACATTTTTGTAAATGATCAAAACAAATTTATATTTAAAAAAATCAAAACAAAGAACAAACCAGGAAAAATAATTTAGTAACAGCTCACCTTGAACCTATATTTTATCAAAAAAAGGATGGATGGATGGATGGATGATGGAAGGAGGGAGGGAGGGAGGGAGGAAGGAAGGAAGGAAGGTAGGAAGGAAGGAGGCAAATAAATATAGAAGACAAGTAAATAAGAGAGATCCCAATTTTATGTTTAGGCAGTTCAACATACTGGAAGGCCGGTAAAAATATCTTAAG
Organism: Protobothrops mucrosquamatus; assembly: GCF_001527695.2. Lineage (NCBI taxonomy): Eukaryota > Metazoa > Chordata > Lepidosauria > Squamata > Viperidae > Protobothrops > Protobothrops mucrosquamatus. The sequence goes on from NW_015386397.1 coordinate 1,328,392, forward strand.
ATGCTGATTCTAAACACTCTTTGAAAGATAGCAGCAAAATATCATCAACTGAACTCTGAGGATCAATATACCCATAGTAGATGAAAGATTCATATCAATCTCATATCAGAAATGCCTGGGTTCCAGGAAGTAATTTAGCACTTAATATGGTTAATTATTCTGATAATTGTAATTGTTCATTTTCTGCAAAAGCATAAAAGTACAGTCAAGTCCACATCTATACAGGAGCTAAAATGAGCGACAACAGCAGCAGTAATTGTATTCTAAACAGAAGTTTAAGAAAACAAGGCTAATGGTGCAATTATGTGGCTTCTAAATTTTCTTTACTGAACATCTGCCACGCTGATCCTACTTGCTGGAATTGCTTTCTGTGTCCCATTTTGCAGGTATATAGACTGGTTCAATGAAGTTAGATCTCATTCTTCTTACCGACATATCATTTCAGGTTATAAACTGAGATTCACAGTTTGAAATATTCCCCTGTGCAACCCACTCCATTTTCACTACAGCTGAAAAACTAACATATCACGGAATCAGCCAAATTAAAAGACTAACATTTCAAGAGATGGCTAGATTAGATTTCTATCAGGAGGTTTCTGTTTTAAGGAAATGCATGCTCCCATTTGCACTGCATAATTTGACTCAGGTCTAAATTTATTATCTCAGGAGTAACCAAGTCTAAAATCAGGGTTCCCTGCTGAAGAGGTTTTGGCTGGCTAATTGGGCCCCTGAAGGAGCCTATTTTTTGAGAAAGGCTTTGTTTGACTGTCCTCACAGTGACTACCAATAACAGTGACTTAGTAGCCCCATCTGCCATTTTACTTTCACACAAAGTCTCATGCCTGAAAACCTGAAACAAGGCATTGAAAGAAATTAAAGGTATCTTTGCATGTTCAGAAAGGCTCCATTTTTAATATTTCATGTACTGTACAATGTTACAAAGCCCTTTTACAGCTTGTGCCTGATTACAGTATCTGCAAGGCCACATCTTCTCACGTTAACCATATTGATAAGGAGAAGATTTTTTCCTCTATTCTGGGAGACCATGGGATGTGGACAAAGCAGGGAAGTGCGGCTTTAAGGTCATGGGGCTGGACTGTAGAATGACCTTCCACTGGAGACTTGTCTTCAAAATTGTCTACCATCTGAAGAAAGCTGAAAACAAGAGCTTTTCTGAAGGGCTAGTTAACGCCATCTATTTTGATTGGGTCACGAGTTTCTTAGTATATGCTATTTTTTAGAAAGGGCAATTGGAAAGAACCTTCCAATAACCATCCATTCAATATTTTAGGCATGGCCTTGACACTTTAAGTTTAGCATTACCTGAATAAATTGAAAGATTGGGAGGAAATGACCAACATTTTACATTTAGAACAGACAGGATTTTATATAAGGCTATATAAAAATCAAGGGCTATGTTAATTCTTAATTCAGAAGTACACCAATGGGTTAAAAAAATTTTTTACATGGCATTTATTGATTTCGCCTCTCCCTTTGATAATCCTCGATTATGGAAGAAATCTCAAAGGATAGATATTGATAGACTTTATGTGTGTGTGCTTTTGAGTCAATGTTGACAACTACCTGGAGTAGTCCTTACAGTTTTCTTGGCAAGATTTTCAGAAGTACTGTAGTTTGTCCTTGCCTTCTTCCTATGGTTGAAAGAGAATGACTGGGACAAAGTCACCTGAGGAGAGAAGAGAACTTATGGTCTCCTTGATCCATTCTTACATCTTAACCACTGTATCAAGTTGGCTGTCATTGATAACTGCCTCTCACTCAGGCCAATAATCAAGCTGCATGCTGATATTACAACCAAAGTGACACTGAGTTCCCAAGAATTTTTACCAGATCCTGTGTCACTGGAGAGAGGTGTTAAATAGGATTGTTTACTCAGCCCTTTTTAATTTAATATTTATTTTTTACATTGCAATTAGCTAAGAAATTACCACACTTTTTCTCCCCCTCCCTGAGTGAACATAAGATCTCAATCATAATATATGCCTGCAAAATGGATCTTATATTCTGCTCTGAGATAGGCCTTTTTTTTAAAAAAAAATATCAAATTGACCTACTATTGTGAAAGTGACAAATTAAGGATGAATCATGACAATGCAAAGGCCTTTGGCAGAAGAAACATTAAAATAGGAGCTCAATTAGTGCCCATGAAACAGAACAATGGCTTTTCTTTAAACACTTAATAATAATAATGATAAAGTTGGAAGGGACCTTAGAGGTCATCTAGTCCAACCTCCTGCTCAGGCAGGAAACTCTATGCCATTTCGGACAAAAGGCTGTCCAGTTTCTTCTGTCCAATTTTAGCAATCAACCACCTTTTTGGCAACCAACCAACACTCAGTAGAGTTTATCTGAAGTTCTGCTCCATAGGATGGCAGTTATTAATACTTGTACTTATTTCATGCTTACGTGATAGCTCGGATATTATATGAGGTTCAGATCTGCGGGTACGATGAGTGCTTAGTTAGAATTGAATTGGAATAATTTCTTAAAGAAGATTTAGGGCTTTCCTCAGGTACACAGATCATGCCAGACAAATCTTATTGCATTCTTTGACCAAGTGACAAAATTAATGGATCAGAGGAATGCTGTGGATATAATTTACTTGGACTTCAGTAAGGCATTTGATAAAGTAGATCACAACCTACTACTCGATAAGATAGAAAAATGCGGGTTAGACAGCATCACCACCAGATGGATTCGTAGCTGGCTGACCGGCCGTACTCAGCATGTGGTCCTTAATGGAACCATCTACATGGAGGGAAGTGTGTAGTGGGGTGCCCCAGGGCTCTGTTCTGGGCCCAGTGCTCTTCAACATCTTCATCAACGATTTGGATGAAGGGATAGATGGGGAACTCATCAAATTTGCGGATGACACCAAGCTGGCAGGAATAGCCAACACTCCAGAAGACAGGCTTAAGATACGGGAGGACCTGGACAGACTTGAACACTGGGCGTTATCTAACAAAATGAAATTCAGTGGTGAAAAAAGTAAGGTTCTACATTTAGGCAAGAAAAACCAAATGTATATGTATAGTATAGGGGGTACCTTGTTCAATAGTAGTAACTGTGAGAGGGACCTCGGAGTTCTAGTGGACAATCACTTAAATATGAGCCAGCAGTGTGCTGCAGCTGCCAAAAAGGCCAACACAGTGCTGGGCTGCATTAACAGAGGGATAGAATCAAGATCACGTGAAGTATTAATACCACTTTGCAATGCCTTGGTAAGGCCACACTTGGAATACTGCATCCAGTTTTGGTCACCACGATGTAAAAAAGATGTTGAGACTCTAGAAAGAATACAGAGAAGAGCAATAAAGATGATTAGGGGACTGGAGGCTAAAGCATATAAGGAAAGGCTGCTGGAATTGGGTATGTCTAGTTTAATGAAAAGAAGGATGAGGGGGGACATGGTAGCAGTGTTCCAATATCTCAGGGGCTGCCACAAAGAAAAGGGAGTCAAGCTATTTTCCAAGGCGCCTGAAGGCAGGACAAGAAGCAACGGATGGAAACTAATCAAGGAGAGAAGCAACCTAGAACTAAGGAGAAACTTCCTGACAGTTAGAACAATTAATCAGTGGAACAACCTGCCTCCAGAAGTGGTGAATGCTCCAACACTGGAAGTTTTTAAGAAGAGACTGGACAGACATTTGTCTGAAATGGTATAGGGTTTCCTGCCTGAGCAGGGGGTTGGACTAATGACCTCCAAGATCCCTTCCAACTTTATTATTATTATATTATTGCTATTACTATTACTATTATTATTACTACTATTACTACTACTACTACTACTACTACTACTACTACTACTACTACTGCTATTACATCTGCTGCTTATCTTAGGACGAAAGTAAGATTGCCTCAGTTGTGGTTAGATTTCCCTTGCTAAGGCACGATACAAAATTTGAAAGCTTATATTTAGTTAAATCTTGTATTTAATCTTGTCTTAAATGAGTAGTAATCAGTGGCATTGCCTGCCTCCTCAGGAGAACGTAGTTCTTGGAGCAGTGAAAAGAGATTCACTTTTTGAATGAAATGCTTGGGGTACAAATTTCAAAGCTTTCGTCTTACTATTACTGTGATAAGAAACATAGAAATTTTCCCATTATTTGGTCGACATCATTAATGCTTCATGGAGGCAGGCTTTTGGACTGCTCCCCTTTCAGATCATATTCACTGAAGGAAGGTTGTGTATAAATGTTCAGGGCAACATGCTCTTGTTATGTCAGCCAAGGGGAGATTATCATTCACTACATCCTTCACGCATCCTACTTATGGATGAAAACAGAGGGGAAAATATTGATGATAAACACTTCTAAGGGATCAGATGCTGAACTACTAACCTCCTTGCGAATATGACTCCAATGGTATTCGAAATCAAATTGCTATCTTTGTCATGCTCTACTTTAAACTTAGAATATTTTCAATTCTCAACTTTAGTATTTATTTCATATTAACTCAATTTTCTGCATGGCTTTTCTTAATTGTTGTTGCTTACCTTTCTCTTTTTCCTATTATTACTAATTTCATTCTCTTTTATCCTATGTAATAGTAGAAATATCCTATTAACAAATAAATGGTGAGGGTTTTTCTAAGTGAATAATTTTTTTTGAACATGTCAAACTATAAACAAAAAGACAAAATACAGGTAATCCTCAACTTACAGCACTTCATTTAGTGACTATTCAAAGCTACAACAGCACTGAAAAAAGTGACTTATGATCGTTTTTTTAACAAAATCATCAACATCTGAATGCTTGGCAACTGGTTTATATTTATGATAACTGCAATGTCCTGGAGGTCATGTTATCACCTTTTGTGACGTCTGACAAGCAAAGTCAATGGGGAAACCAGATTCACTTGTTACTTGAAGTGATTCACTTAACAACTTAGCAAGAAAGGTTGTAAAATGGGGCAAAATTCACTTAACAATTGTCTCAGCAACAGAAATTTTGGGTTTCATTATGGTTGTAAGTCAAGGACTACTTGTATCCAACAATTAAATAGGTTTTTGCAAAAAGTTGAAGAAGGAATGGAACACCTACGATGGAAAATTGGATATAAAATTAACCAAACCCACAGACATGGCAAAACTGATCAGTTTTGATCAGACAAAAAAGACATAGGCTTTTCTGAAAGATTTGAAATGTTATATGGACTTTTTGTTGAAAAAGAAAAGATTGAACTGGTGTTTTCTGGATGTGGAAATTTTAAAAAAGCCAAAGAGCATAGAATAAGATGGTAATTACTTGAAAGAAAGAAGGTGGGAGGTTTTTAATTTCAGTCTTTTTTTCTTACTTTCTCTATTTTTAAAATTTGTACATATCTGCTATATTGAAAAATTCTAATTCAAACCAAACAGTTAAACATCTGATCTTTCCTACTATGACAGAGTGAAGGTGGGAAATATATCATGTTTTGGCTGCAGGAAGAAGGAAAAGCAGGTTCCAGGTAATAAACCTGCACAGACCTTCAAAGATAACAAAACTCCAGACAGCTATAATTATGCATTAGCAGTAGAACCGGAAAAAAAAAAAAAGAATGAAGGAAAGAAAGAGAGGAGGAAAAGAGCAAATGAAAAACCACAATAACAATTGCAAAGGCCTGAAGCCAAGTACAGAAGCTTCAGTTTAATGGAAGCCCAAGGAGGAGTTAATAACAAGACAAGAGAAGGTTTTACAGACAGCTTGGCGTCTGGCCTCCCACACACAGCTGAAGTCCTGTTCACTACTGTTACCAGCAGCCCTGGCAGCAGCAGCAGCAGCAGCAGCAGCAGCAGCAATCACTTCATGAATAAAGACACCAAGGACAAAAATCCAGACAGTGGAGAAGGACAGCTGTTTCACCCAGGGGATTATCTTTTAATAATCACCCTTTTGCAGAAAAGGGTGACCTAGCAATCTTGATCTACTTGACCTTGATCTTCATGTAGACATTGCTTTGGCGTAAGCAATATGCACGTGGTTGCACTAGACCCTCTGGTTTGATGTACAAAAACATGGCCTGGGTTTGAGTGACACCCTTAGCCAAGTCAGTGGGAGATCTAATGGCTGCTCAACATATGAAATCCCAGTTGGATTTAACTTTGATTAGGCTTTTCTTGGCTTCCTATGCCATCTTAACCTAGCTTGTTTTTATTTAGTTATTAAATTTTGTGCTGCCCATCTCACTGTTGAGTGACTCTGTTTACTTAACTGATGTTTCAATTTATGGCCCAAAGATAGAAAAAATGGATTAATTTGATATTCAAATTAAAGGAACTATGTCAACATAGGCAAGATGAGCTTTCCAAAGTTTTTCTTTCTTAACACCAGGTGATTAAGAAAATTCAATTGCTGTGGTGGTTTGATGAAAGATTGCATCCTGAACACAGATCAAAATTGGAGTGGGCAGATAGAAGATTTATAGCAAGGTATGAAGGTAGAAGATTCATAGCAAGGGTGTCACAGTCCTAAAGGCCATCACTCCAATAATTGCCTAGGAATCAACTCTCTGTAGTTAGGCAGCAAAGGTCCCCTCCAAAGGTCTTAAAAACTGGTTACAATATTTCAAATACATAATTAAAAACACACATAAAAGCATAACTGCCCAGACTAAACCGTAACAATTGCATTCAAAAAGATCTGACAGGGGCTCCAACACACTCTAAGTTCAGACCTGTGAACAAAGCTGCCACTTGCTCTTCAAACAGTAGTTGTAAGCCCAGGAATTCCCCCAAGTGGGGCCATAATCTCAAATGGTAAAGTCCAAACCTACAAAGACCAAAGGGGAAGAAGCCCCTGATCTAGGGGCCCAACAGCTGCAGCCACTCTGTCTTGTCAGGACTTAGTCCAAATCTGTTCCTCCCCATCCAGATCTGAAAAGTCTCTAGATACTGGGTCAGTTTTTTTATTTATTTTTTTTATATTTGAATTTATATCCCGCCCTTCTCCCGTAGGACTCAGGGCGGCTGACAATCTATTTAAAATACATACAAAACAATACAAATTTAAAATTAATTAAAAAGAATATTAAATATTTGTCGAATTTAAAATATAATTAAAACCCCCCTAAAAATTACCCTAGGCCAGTCCTGCAAGCTGGAATAACCAAGT
>NW_015386397.1:1335517-1358478 GCF_001527695.2 Protobothrops mucrosquamatus
GCGTAGGGCGTCCCGGTCCAGAAAAGGCCGCAACTGGTGAATCAGGCGTACCTGATAAAACGCCCCCCTGGTCACGGCCGACAACTGGTCATCCAGCGTCAGCCGCGAATCCAGGAGGACGCCCAAGTTGCGTACCCTCTCCGAGGGGGCCAAAGTTTCGCCCCCTATAGTCAGCGATGGACTCAGCTGACTATGCCGAAACGCCGGTAACCACAGCCACTCGGTCTTGGACGGGTTGAGCCTGAGTCTGTTCCTCCCCATCCAGACTCTCATGGCCTCCAGACACCAGGTCATCACGTCAAGGGCATCGTTGACAGCATCACCTGCACATTCCAGAATTTATAGTTTGGTTTCATCTGCATACTGATCAACCCCAAATTTACAGATGACCTCACCCAGATGGTTCATGTTGTAGATCTTAAACAAGAGGTGTTGGAGCATCAGACCCCAAGGTGCCCACAAGTAGAGGGTTGTGAGTGTGATCTCTCTCCTCCTAACAATACTGGTTGGGATTGGCCTCTGAGGAAAGAGGCAAACATGGAAGTACAATGCTCCTACCTCAAACCTCCTCAGTTGGTCATAAAGGATGCCAAGGATTGACAAACTGAAAATCACTGAAAGATCAAGAAGCGCCTCCATCCTGGTTTTGCCAAATGCCATCAATAAATGCAACCAATGCTGTCTCTGTAGTATATCCTGGCTTCAAATCCAATGGGAATGACCACATAATCTGCTTACTCCAAAATTCTCTGCAACATCTGTCCAGCCACCTCCTCAACAATGTTTCCCATAAAAGGAAAGTTGGAAATTGGTTAAATCTCCAGAATGAAGAGGTCCAGGAAGTTCTTGAGAAGGGGCACACCATGACCTCCTTCAAAGCCACAAGGACAATCCACACACACATACACACAGATCACCTCCTGGGCCATTTTCACAACCCAGAAAGAGCCTGGATCTAAATGGCATGTGACCAAACTTTAGAAGGCCACATAATTACTATCCCTGGACACTGACTATGGAAGGCACTAGAATTAGTACTATGATACTAAGGAGATATACAAGAAGGTACGTCAGAAGGAAATGGGTGAGCAACCTTTCTCAACCAGTGAATTCTAGAATTACTGGACTTCAGTTCCAATGATTCCCAGCCATGCTGGCCACGGATGATGGGAATTGAGTTCCATCAGGCTGGGGAAGGCTTTAGCCTTTGCTTTCAAATTTGTTTTCACCTCCTACTTCTCATTGTAGTCTTTCTTTGATAGTGCCTGGCAGTAATTGGGGGCCAGCAATTTTCTGCTGGTAGCTATTTTTTTTATTATTATTCCTGGACCTCTTTTTCTTCTCTTCTTGGCCTGATGTGTTAAGCCGATTTGGATAGGTGGGAGCGGGTGTAATTATAGCCCACATCTGGAGCCCTTTTGAGAAGGTATGAATTTGTCAACAAGAAATGTGACATATTTAATCAATTATTCCAATAATTATCTCCAGCCTTCTGTGTCCATTATGACATGTAAGAGTAGTTCAAAAGGAATTTTAAAACTTTTATTTTACAGTGGACTCTATTAAAGGGATGGGGAGTACCAGAAAAGAAAAAATGAGAAACAAACTGAAATTTTTATTTTGTTAATATGGAGCTTTGAACCCCACTGCTATTTTTATTCCTCTATTGCTAATCAAAACCACCAAATATACCCTTTTATTTATACTGCTGTCAGTTATCATTATCAGACTTCATTTTAATAATAAATTAAGGCAGTATTATTATTATTCCCATTTTATAGTTGGGAATAAAGAGGCTGAGATAGATGGCTTACCTAAGACTATCATGGGTGTTCATGCTGAAGAAAGAATGTGTTCTGTATCCCGACTCGCAAACCTTGTGATCACAACTTAGCATCAATCCTGATGGGGTTTTCTGCTGGAGCCTTTATTTTTCCATAGACTGACATATTCTCACATCTCGCTTCATCTGCTAAACTTGCCCACTTTCTTCAAGGATCCATATTTAATGTAGATCAAAGTTTTTAGCTGTGGGAAAAATAATCATAAATTGTACATTTGGGGACTGGACATTATGTTGTATTTTTTACAATTGCTGTATTGTCTATCCCTTCTGGAATGTGTTGATGCAAATAATTTAAAACCTTAGTGGATAAGTATGAAAGGAGGTGGGGGCATCAGCTAGTTTGCAGCTTGAAATACAAAAGATTCAATTTCACCTCAAATGCTGGCTCTGGGGTGTTAATTTATATTTACAAGTAGGAGGTACTTGGAACAGCAATACAGTTCCCTGGCAAAATTATAAATGGAAGTGACCTGGGAGCAAAATGTCTATTTGTGCTCCAAATGGAGATTAAACATATCAAAGAAACTAGAAGTATGGTGAGGATATGTGAAGAAAAACTGAACCCGTTTTTCGAAGAATTCATTTACTTGTCTCTAGGTACTTGGCATATTTTCCACTAACATAGGACGGTACTACAGGTAGTCATCAACTTACAACCATTCATTCAGCAAGAGTTTGAAGTTACAACAGCACTGAAAAAAATGACTTATGACCATTCTTTGTACTTACTGCATGGGCCATGGTCAGATAATCAAAATTTGGGTGCACGGAAACCAATATTTATTTATGACTGTTGCAGCATCCTGGGGTTATATGATCACCATCTGCAACCCTCCCAGTTGTCTTCTGACAAACAAAGTCAATGGGAGAAGCTGGTTTTGCTTAACAACTTGTAATTCACTTAACAACCAGGGCAAAAGAGTTGTTAACTTGGGCACAACTCACTTAGCAACAAAAAACTCTGATCTTGATTGTAACCGTGAGTCAAGAATTACCTGTAACAGAAATCAAATAAGGATAGGATAGTCACATTAGGGTGGTGTGATGCTCAGTAGCTAAGATGCTGGGCTTGTCAACTGGAAAGCCACCAGCCTGAGTTTGAGACCCAAGTGCTACGCCACAGGATGTTCTTGCATTACTCACATCAGCTCCTGCCAACCTAGCAAATGTGAAAACATGCAAATGTGAGTAGATAAATCAGTGGTTCTCAACCTGTGGGTCGGGACCCCATTTGGGGTCGATCGACCATTTCATGGGGGTCGCCAAGCAAGGCTGTCCGCCATTTTTTTTGTCAGCCATTTTTTTTGCCCGCCATTTTTTTTGTCAGCCATTTTTTCCCCTTTTCTGGCGGGTGCCTTACCTCCCTTGGGCTGGGCCAGCTGGTGGTCGGCCTGCTCCGTCTCTGCCGCTTGCCAGCTACGCCTCGGCCGGCTCAGGGGGCGGAACCACGCATGTGCGGTGCTCCCGGGCAGGGAAAGTCCTCGACTTACGACCGGTTGGGTAGTCCTCAACTTACGACCGGTTGGGTAGTCCTTGACTTACGACTGGTTTAGCCCTCGACTTACAACCAGTTTAGTCCTCGACTTACGACCGGTTGGGGTCGCGGCATTAAAAAGGTTGAGAACCACTGAGATAAATAGATATCACATCGGTGGGAAGATTATTGCATTCTATATTTTCATGCTGGCCACATGATGCCAGAAGTGTCTCTCAGATAACGCAGGCTCCCTTGGCTGAGAATTGGACATGAGCACCGTCCCCTTGAGTTGGTCATGACTGGCCAGGGGAAACTTTAAACCTTTGTGTCTATGGAGATTCTCAGTCATCCAGGTAATAGTGGTCCTGGATGCATCTCTGGGACTTTAAACGTTTAATCACATTAGATAATTCAAGAAAATTAGCCAAACAACTGACGGCAAGTTAAGCAGTTGAACTACATATCAGGGAATTTATCAGGAAACAACTGGAAATCTTTAAACTATATTTATGAATGCACTTTATATATTCTTCAGAGATAGAAACTGACATCTACTTATAACTGGATATTGGAAGTAACTTTATTGTATCTTTTTTCTTTCTTTTCTATTTTTCTTTAACTTTTTTTCTTTTCTTGTATATTCTGCATTCTCTTTGATTTCTGACTTTTTCTTTTTCCTTCCTTACTTTAAAATAGTTTGGATTAGTTTTTATCTTCACTTTTAATTTAAAAAAATATAAAAAAATAATTTCTCATCCCTATGTGTGGTATACTGTATGTCTTCCTCAGTCTCAGATTCTCTATTGGAGAATCTACTGGGAATTTGAACATATCTTTGCTGTTTCTAGCACTGCAGTTTTCTGGACACAGACTTCTGATGTTGTTCCTGGTAGCTGTTGGAGTCAGTCTTCCAACTTACCAGTTACAACCCTGAGTGCTCTTACCACTACTGGTACTATTTTAGCTTTTACTTTCCACATCCTCTCTTGTTCCTCTTTCAGGCTCTGGTACTTTTCAGTTTCTCATATACTTTCTTTCTGAGGTTGTTGTCACTTAGCACTACTACATCTATCACCACAGTTGTCTACTGGTTCTTGTCAACTACTACAATGTCTATTGATTGCCCAGTACCAGCCTGTCCATCTGGATCTGAAAGTACCACAGGATCGTAGCCCTGTTATTTCCCCATAAACGTCTATGTGCTTGGGAAGTTCTAGTCTACATGATACAGATGTTTCTGTACACAGTGCTGCTACTTGATTGTGTTGTTCAGTGTAAGCTGTTCTTGCATGTATCTTACATCCTGCCATTATGTGTTGGACTGTCTTTGCTGCCTCTCTGCAGAATCTATACCTTAATTACCTGTTGGTTCCTTAAATGTATAAAAGACCATTTAATCACTGTGATTCCTGTAATTTCAGTAGAAACCCATTCCCAGAATTCTCCAACCACCATGAGTTTCACATATCTTAAAGTTGCCAAGTTGAAAAATACTGCCTTAAACTGTTTGTAAAATAACTTAAAGTGAGGAATTCCACAGGTTAGGTGCCAAGAACTCTATTTCTGTTGATGTCCCTAATTGCGCCTCTGCCACAGCTAGGATGGAATGGAGTAGAGTAGAGTAGAGTAGAGTAAAGTCGGGTAGGGCAGGGCAGGGCAGGGCAGGGCAGGGCAGGGCAGGGCAGGATAGGGAAGGGAAGGGTAGAATAAAATAGAATTCTTTATTGGCCAAGTGTGATTGGACACACAAGGAATTTGTCTCCAGTGCAGAAGATCATGGTCAAAAGGGATTTTCCGTTGGTGAATAATATAGTAGGAGTCTACTTCTAAAGTAGCCTAAAGTTTGTCACCAACATTGAGTTTGCCCAGAAAGTGATCTCCACTTCAGCCTTACAGGCCTGATATGGTTCTTCTTGCAAGCAGCAATTGCTGCATTCTAGACTACTTGCAATTTCCAGATTCCACAAAGGTTCCATGAATTGAATACATGACAATATCCCATCACAAAGCATATGCCATCGTGGCTTATATTTCTGAACCTCCGCAGGTAGTGGGCAGCTAAAAGTGGGCAAAAGCACTCCTGCTTGTAACTATCCTTTGAACCTCCCAATGGAAAATTGTATCCAGCTGCATTTCAGAGTGCAGGTCTGATTCTTCATTGGGAGTCCTATCCCATCCTAAACTGGCTATATTGTTGAGAAATGCTGCTTTAAATAGGAGAACCACATCTGAAATTTTCTTGCAAGATGAAAACTTTCTTGTAATCACATGCTTCTGCCAGAGATATCCAGAAGGAATAAATGTCTTTTGAAATATTTTGCCAGTGGGCATAATGGGAGTTCAAAATATCTGAAAGGCACCAAATTTCCTATTCTTACTGCAATGAAAAATGATGTTCTTAAGCCATTGCCCATGACTTGTGGGCATTAAAGCAAATTGGGGAAAAAATGCAGGTGCTATTCAAGTAAATACTGTCAGAACCTTGCTTCAACCACCGTGTGAAATTATTCAGCAGCTAAAGTTACTCAGCTGCTGCAAAACAGATGCATTTCGTGCAGGATGGAGCAGGGCAGGTCTCTTTCTCCATAGAAAAACAAATATATGAGAAAGGCTTTTGAAAATGAGTAGAGTCTCTGCCCCTTATTATCCTGGGCACCCCTGATTTCTGGCTTGCAAGTGGAACTGAATTTGATTACTGGCTGGTCCCAGGTTGCCATCTCTGTCCTGCATACCCACACATAATCCATACATAGCCCCCATAACTATTGCTCCCAGTCCCAAATTAAGGGGAGACATTTTCCTCTTCCCAGGACTCATTAAAAAAAAGAAATTCAGTTAGAGATAAACCCTTTTCCTTTTTTTTCCCAACTGTGAGAGGGAGTATTTCTTAGCCCTGCAGAAGGGAAAAGAACTAATTTCCAATCTGTTTACAGATTGGAAAGACTCACTTTCTTCCTTTGCAGGTCTTGTGCAAGAGACAAAATGTGAGGCCTGGGATAGGGAAGAGAGATACAATCACATATGAACAGGCAAGACTGTGATGAAGTTATCTATGTGTTCACACACACAGCCTCACACGTTAAAGTATTGACAGGTCATTGCAAGGCCACTTCTTGGCCTTCTTATGAGTCTTTCATTTGAACTTCATTTGGTTTGGATATCTTTTAAGGAGAACTGTTCTGTGTTAATATGCTTGAGCTTTGAACCCTATGTCATAATTTCAAAATATGCATGAAGCTTGCTATTGCTTTCACATCAAGTAATTGCTTTTGATGGACACATATTTGAGGTTTGAGGATGGGGACTTTGGTGCCAACAGGCATGGGTTGCTCAGCAGATGGAGGATCTCAGAATTTTCTCTTGAAGCAATGCCCTATTGCCAATATCTTCTGGATATGTCAAAAGAGACAATTTTGTGGGAAGAATTGTGCAAAATATTGAAAGCATGGCAGAAAAAGATGAGCCTAGATCTGACAGCATTCCCAGTCCTCATTTGTGAAAGCCTATCTTGGTTAATGTCAGAAAATTGCTTTGTTGCCCAGGTTTCCAAAGAGTGGCCGATAGACAAGGGAAATAATAAAGTTATTTCCACAGCAGACCTACTGTAGGCTGTGCTAAGGGGGAGGCTTCAGGAGTCAACACAAATCATATTTAGGTTATACTTCTGGAAAATAAAAAAGCTGCTGGAATGGTTTCATTTCCCTACTTTTTTAGTTGAGGATAAGCAAGGCAGGCAGCACTCCTAAACCTGAGTGGCACACAGTTTTGTGCAGCTAGACAAACAGTGAAGTATCCTTGGAAAGCAAACTCACTCCATGAGAATCCCAGTTTCTTTAACTTTTGTGAAGTCTAAGCATTATTTAAAGAATCAATTGACTCACTGCTCAGGACACATCAACTTTTCCTCCTTATGGGCATAGAGTAGAGAAGCATGTTTATTTTATTAGCAAAGTTGCATTTTCCTTCTTTTGCTTGGATAGCTGAAAACAAATCTAATGTATAATATTTTAAATACAAAATAACACATCAACCATTCTTATGTTCTCTGACTTATACATCAAATCTTTATTGCTACTGAAAAGATACTGTATTCACATACCAGATTCCCTTGATTTACTTAACTATGAATTACTGAATGCCAAACTATGAACTAATACACTGGTTTAGTTTGTACAACACATAAGCCATGACCTATCCAATTAGATTTGAGGTCACCAAGTTGCAGGACCCCAGCCATGGATTAAACATGGAATATGGAGTGGATTATACGTATTAAAAAGCATATGCAAAACTGGTTCTCTCTCTCTCTTTCTCCCTCCCTCCCTCCCTCCCTCCCTCTCTCTCTCTCTCTCTCTCTCTCTCTCTCTTTGTGTAAACATGTGTGAAGGGGGAAGGGGAGTTGGAATTGTGATGGAGTGCATTTAAACATGCACAGAAAGCTGTATTCTCATTATAGCTTCAGCTGGAAAGCTTTTATCTCCAGCTATCATCTTCTCCAATGGAGGTTACTGAAGGAAAAATAGCAACAGTTTATCCATTCAGTTCTACCATCTCAAGAATTTCTAACTGTTGACTTGACTTACTAATAAACATCCCAATTCTAGAACTTTTCTTTTGATTCTTATCTTTTAAATGGTCATTCTGAGCACAAGAGCTTCCCAATTTCTCTTCCTTGTAAGTGGCAAAGGTTGTAGAATGGGGATCTACATTTAATAATTTAAAATATAATTACTCACTTAGGGTGCTGCTTTTGGATCACCAGAAAGGCAGGAAATACATCAACCCAAAAGAAGTGAAAGGAACAGGCAGATTTGAGTAAAATTTGCACAAATTGTTATCTACAGATGCCAATTTAGACAAAAGTATCACTTGGAAAGATTTTGCTTAACAAGAAAGATAGAAACAGATGACATATGCCCATTCACTTTACAACTTTTCAGCTATCAAAAAGAAAAGTCAAGAATCATTCTACATTCTCTCTCTCTCTCTCTCTCTCTTTTAGGGTTTTTACCTTCAGGATTACTTTTGAATTGCATTTGCAGAACATAAATTTGTATTTGGCTAGGTTTCTTCTGTGGTTTAATGTATTAGGCCACCTGGGACGCTACAATTAATATATGAATTAATGTTTTGCATAAAATCAGAAAACTATCCTCATGGTGCCTAGAAAACAACTTGCACCTGAATATCGGCAAGACAAAGGAGATGGTGTTAGACTTCCGGAAAAAAAGAGAGGAACCCGCCCCACTTTACATCGGGGGCGTGGGCGTGTGGAGAGAGTTTCCTCCTTTAAATTCCTGGGAGTCTACCTCAGCGAAGACCTCACCTGGAAAATCAATACAACCCAGGTGGCCAGAAAGGCCCAACAGAGACTCCACTTCCTTAGAGTCTTGAGAAAGAACAAAGTGGAACAACAACTGATGACCTTCTTTTACTAGTCCACTATAGAAAGCGTCCTCTCACATTGCATTATGGTGTGGTATGGTGGCTTGACAGCCATGGATAGAAAGACACTACAGAGGGTGATGAGCACAGCACAAAACATCATGGGCTGTCCCCTGATACCACTAGACGCCATCGCTAGGGCCCACTGCCTTAGAAGAGTGAGGAAAATCCTCAGGGACGACTCACGCCCTGGTCAGCACTTCTTTACTCTCCTACCATCAGGTAGGAGATATAGAACCATAGCCAGCCGCACCAACAGGCTGAAGAACAGTTTCTACCCATGGGCTGTCAGACTCTTGAACGGGAAATAATTCCTTGTATGATAGACTTGCGGGGCTGGTGTGCTGGGTAATAAGTTCACATGGTGTAATAAGAGGGTGGGTTTGTTGTCACTTTGAGTTGTGGGGGGGAGTGCACGAAGGGAGGCTTAGCCAATCTCATTGTACACATGTTGTACTTTGACAATAAAGGTTGATTTGATTTGAATTAATTTAAGATTCAGGTTCATCATGTAGTTTGACTGTAACCTTAATAAAAAGCTAGCCTTTAAAAAAATATATAAGCAGACAAATATTTAAACCAAAGTTGGATTCATGGGTAGCCCTTCCAATACAACAAGGAAACAACATCTTTTTAGATTGAGAACTAAAATCGCACCCTATTATATTGCAATTGACAGTGTGTGTTTCAGCAACTTGTAAGTCCATAAAATGGAGCTGGGGTTCTGTCGATGGTCCATGGTTGTCCACATTGAACTAAAGAACTGGAGATCCATGGCATTATCTCCAGGCAATCAGAAAGAGTCTGACTTTTTCTTTAGCAGTGATGATAAATGAATCCCCTTGTGATGAGACAAGTGAAGTAGTGCCAAGCTCATCTAAGATTGGGTTGTAACATCAAATTTACCTAGGTGTAAATCAGTCTACAAGCTTTCCTCAGTCTATGGAACATGATCCAAAATAAAACATGGTATATGGAAAACTAAGCCCGTTCCCACAATGAGGAATTTCCAGTTGTGGTCACCCAATCAGATAGAATAATACAGCCAGTGGAGAAAGGAGAGTTTCCCTGATGACCTGAAGTCCAGATTTACACATTGCCTGAAATTGCCAAGAAAGATTGAAGTATCTTCTCCGTTAGACTGTTTCTGTCCTCTAAAGTGGAGCTTCTACCCACCCAGGGTCTCATCTACTGCCTCCAATCTCAGCTTAGTTCTCAGCAGTACACATTTTCAAAGTGGTAATTAAGCAGAACTGTTTTCTGTGTGGTATATTTACATATCTAGAGCTTTTTTTTAATTTTTAAAAGAAGTCACGAAAGAAAGGGGAGAAAAAAAAAGAATAAAACAAATAAGTGATGGTAGATGTATAATTAAAGGGCTATTAAGAGGCGCCTCACAGTCTCTTTGCAAGCAAGGCAGACATGCTGCGGGCAGATTTTTGTTCTGCTGTTTACCACCCGCCCTTCTCTACAGCCACAAGGTGGTCCTTCAAGGGAAGGCTGGGCCAGGAGGATGAAGGACACTGATATATAACAGGTGGATTCAGCCTTGAGAGAAGTCCGGCATCTGGCTCAGGGGGACAATAAGTTTTCAGAAGGCACAGTTCCATCTATCAGCCTCACCTTGAGTTGCCATTTTTCTTTAATCCTTCCTCTAGTAAATGGTCCTTATTCTCACCTGCTTATCTATTGAATGGAATTTGTTAGATAACCATATCTTGAGTTTTTCTGCCCCATGATGACAGTCAAGGAGAAAGCACAATAGCACCATTTTCCAGCCTAGTGCTTTCAGAATTGTTAGACCAGCTCCTATTAACAGTGAAGCTAGGGATG
Organism: Protobothrops mucrosquamatus; assembly: GCF_001527695.2. Lineage (NCBI taxonomy): Eukaryota > Metazoa > Chordata > Lepidosauria > Squamata > Viperidae > Protobothrops > Protobothrops mucrosquamatus. Next base: position 1,346,119 of record NW_015386397.1, read on the forward strand.
ATGGGAGATCAACACATCTGGAAGGCACTAAATTGGAATAGAGTGCCCCAGAATGCATGCATATCTCTGTCCCCAGTGGGTTTTAATTTATAGTGAAGATAGTATGTATCATCCACCATTCATGACTGATTTCTTGTGTTACCCCACTCCCCCTACACACACACACAGAGCAAGAGTTTTACAGGTGTTAATTCAACTGCCCCACCAAACAGCTCCTCGGAAAGCACCCTCATTCAGATTCTGAGCTGGTTCAAATTCCAAGCTCAGCACAGCAAGAGTCACTGGGTAACCACATCCAATGGGTACACACGAAGTCCAAGAAAGTAATCCATGAGTCAAACAGGTCAGGATACACAACACGAGCACACAAGGCGTGAAATTGGGCATGTTGCTCCAGCAAGATTGAGTCCTCAGGGCAGAATTAAGTAGGTGATGCCAGTGCAGCCCTTCACAAGAGGCAAGGTTGCCTCCTCACAAGTAGTCTAGCTGGCCGGCATTGTGTCTGTCTCTTCTTTGCCCTACTCTTCCCTCTGCCCTTGGATCAGGAGGAGGTATGGGCTCCTCCTCATTGCTAATGGGTGGCAGCTGCTCTTGATCCTCACCTGGAGCCTTCTGATCAACTTGCTGCAGCTGTGACTTGCCTCACTTAGACCCAGCCTGTTGCTCATCCGATTGACCTAGCGGAGGCTGCTCTGTCAGGCTAGCACTCTCCGAGCCCTGATCTGGGCCATCGCTCAGCTCTGCACTTTCCTCTGCCAACTCAAACTCCTCCCCCTGCACCAAACTCACATCTGGAGAGGGTTCTGGGGACAGATCCATAACACTATCCTTCTCCAGCAGGACCTGTCCCATCCAGGTCCCTGCAGACCAGGCTTCTGTAGGTACCGTGATGGAAAAACTGAACCAACCAGGGGGCTATGAACTAATTAGGTTTCCTCCCTTGACATGTCCTCGGGGCTATAGCCCTTCCAGTCTATCAAGTATTGGAGGCACCCCTGGCAGATTTGAGAATCCATGATGTATGCCACTTCATATTTCAGTTTCCCTTGCACTAATATCAGCTCCAGCAGGGGTTTCAATGCCCAATGAGTGCTGGCAGGCATGACGGGCAAGAACAGGAATACCTGGGGGATGCACATTCAGGCAGGGTCAGACAATATGCCGCCGGATAGATGACAGCTTCCAGCAAGAATGGGCCTATGAAGCAGTGTCTTGTTTGCATGTCACATCATGCAGACATGCTGGGTAAAGAGCCAGATGTGATCTCCAACCATTAAGGGAGGCACACCTCATTGGTGCTGATCTGTGAACTTTTCATAGTCCTCCTTGGCCTGCTCCAACTGTTCCTGTAACCCTTGGTGCGAGACAGTGAGTTCTTGTAGGAAGTCCATGGTGGTAGGCACTGGTTAGACTGCAGAGGCCAAAGGAAACAAATGTGGATAAACCCATAGGTTGCCAAGAATGGGGACATTCAGGTCGAAGCATGCTGAGCATTGTTATATGCGAATTCTGCAGCACCAGTAGATTTGCCCAATTATCCTGCTGAAAATTCACAAAGGATCACAAATACTGCTCCAGCATAGCATTCACATGTTCTGTGCAACACTCATCCTTGTATGATGCAAGGATGAGAGGCACACCTGCACCTATAGTGTCCCAAGAGTGCGCACCAAAACTGTGAATTGTGAATTGGATACTTCTGATACGTCTGGTACAATGCACTCCGGGAGCCTATGCAGCCAGAAGATATGGCACACAAATAGCTGCACTGTCTCCTGTGGGTGGGCACATGCATGGCACAAAATGGGCATGTCCTCCATCACCAACAAGGTCATGGTCCCCCACAACTTCTGAAGGTCAGTGATGAAATCCATGCACATATTTCCCCAAGGCCTTTCTGGCATGGGTAATGGCTGCAACAGTCCCGTTGGGGTCCTGGCTCATTCTTTGCTTCCCAGCACTCTAGGCATGAGGTCACATAGGACTCCACATTGTAACAGATCCACAGACACCATAACACTCACCCCACTAGATGCAAAGTCTTGAACAGGCCAAAGTGCCCTGCGGCAGGGCTGTCATGCCACTGGCAGGCTACGGGAGGGCCTCTCTGGTACATAAATCCTTCCCCAGAACCTCAGTAAGTCCTCCCAGTGCAACTAAAGACCTGACACAGACTTTTCAATCAGAATCACTGACCAGAGGGGCACCTTGTCCTCAGCCTGGGTGTATTCTGCTTTGTACAACAAGGCACTGGCCTCTGGTTTTGGCCCCCTGGGCTGTAGGTTACTTGGAAATTGAAGCAGACAAAAAAGACAGACCATAGGATCTGCCACTGGTTGAGCTTCCTGACCATTTTCAGGTTTTCCAGGTTCCAATAATCTGTCTACTCTTTGTTCTGATGTCAAGCCCCTTCTAGATGGTACCACCACATTTTGAAAGCCACCTTAACTGCCAGCAGTTCATTATCCCAGATGATATAATTATGCTTGGCAGGGTTGAGCTTGCATGAGTAATTAGTGCACAGGAAGAGTTGCTTTGAGTTCAAGGGGGCTTGCAGCAACACTGCTCCAACCGTGACATCCAATGTGCTTGTCTCCACTACCACCAATAGCCATGACCAGAGTTGGGTGGTGAAGGATGGGGTCTGTAGCAAAGGCCTTCTTCAGGACCTTGAAATTGTGCTGCTTAGCCAACCCCCATGTGAACCACATGCCTTTCTGAAACAACCGAGTCAAGAGGGCAGTGATCATGGAGAACTAGAGAATAAATGTCCAGTAATAATTGGCAAACCCCAGAAGTCTCTGAACATCTTTACTCTGCAGAGGGGTTGCCAATGATTGCAGGACCTCAGTCTTCTCCTGATCCATGGCAATACTCTTGGGTGAGATTCAGTGTCCCAAAAAGTCAATGGTAGTTTGAGCAAACTGGCATTTTTTGTGCTTCATGAAAAGATGGTTCTCTCGCACGCACTGTAGCACCATTTGCACATGGGACAAGTGTTCCTAAACTGATGAATACACCAGCATGTCATTTAGGTATATCATCACAACGGTGTCCAAGAGATCCCAGAACATGTCATGCATAAGGTGTATTAACATAGTGGGGGCATTGGTGAGCCCGAATGGCATCACTATGTATTTGAAATGTCTGTACTGGGTGCAGAAAGCCATCGGCCACTTGTTGCCTTCATGGATTCTCACCAAGTTGTAGCCCCCCCAGGTCTAATTTCGTGAAGAGCCGGGCCCACCTTAACCACTTCAGGAATTCCAGAATGAGGGGAGCGGGTACCAGTTCTTAACAGTTATGGTGCTGAGCTTGCAATAGTTGCAGCATAGCTTTAGTTCCCATGACTTCTTCTTGACAACAAGAACCAGAGTCACCAAATGTCAATGGGGGAGAGTCTGTTCTCCATCTTCATGCCTGCCTCTGCTGCAGCTGCCCATTGATCTGCAAACAGAGGTGCATGAGGGCCTGCAAAGTGTTAAAGCGGTCCATTTGGGCCAACTCATCCAGGAGTTCCGATGACAGGCCCTCCTGGAATTGGTCAGTGAGGACCTCCTCATTCCAGTGCAGATCCTGACTTATCAAGCAAATTCCGCAAACTCAGCCAACAATATTGGGCATTTCCGTTGAGTGTGTGCAGGAATGGCTGCTTACATTTGGGCCAACTTGGAGGAGAGCAGGGCCACTTGTGGGCCAACTGCACATTGTCTGCTAGAAGTTATTCCATGCTCCCATATGGCCAGCAGCACTGAAGTATGTGTGAATGTAGTGGCTGGAGCATGCTGTGCTGCCTTGTTCATACACACGTACACATACACACACACACACACACACACAGAGCAAGAGTTCTACAAGTGTTTATTCAAACATCCTCATTGTGCAGTTCAGATTCCGAGCTCAGCACGGCAAAAGTTCACTGGGTAATCGAATCCAAGGAGCACACATAAAGTCCAGGAAAACAGTCCATGAATCAAATAGGTCAGGATACATGATACAAGCACACAAGGCACGAAACTGGGCATGTTTCACCAGCAATGCTCAAGTCCTTGGGGTGGGATTAAGTAGGTGATGCTGGTGTCTCCTTGCAAATAGACTAATTGATCAGTTTTGTGCCTGTCTCCTCTCTGCCCTGTATGTCCTTGGATCATAAGGAGGTATGGACTCCACCTCCTCCTCATTGCTAGAGGGTGGCATCTGCTCTCTGGCCTTGACTGGAGCCTCCTGGCCAACTTGCTGCAGCTGGGGCTCACCTTGCTCAGCCTCAGCCTGTTGCTTCCCTGATCGGCCCAGCTGAGGCTACTCCATCAATTTATCCTCCAAGCCCCAATCTGGGCCATTGCTCAGCTCTGCACTTTCCTCTGTCGACTCAAACACTCCTCTTCCTCCGAATTTGTGTTTGGAGAGAGGTCCAGGGGTAGATCCGTGACATTTTTGTGGATTCAACTTCATTTCCAAGAAGAGTTCACAGGCATCATTAAAAGCCAACTTTGGCAGTGCAAAGTCTCTGCCTAGAAATTATATTCAATAGAGCAAATTTAGATAGATCTAGTCCTGATACTATCGCCTGGGGTGCTCACATGCAGTCATTTTTTTCTACTAATGTTGCCATCATTCTAGGTTTTATAAACAAGTTACAAAGACAGCCAGATTGTAGCAGCAGAAGAGAAGAATTTAATAATCCCCAGCAAGGTTGTGATATGTCTTTATTTTTGTATGCAATGCTTTAGAGTATTTCCAAAAGAAAAATGGGTAGAAAACAAAATCACCTGCCAGGTTCCCCCGTACACACACCCACACGTCAGGTTTTTCTATGGTGACCTGTTTTTCAAATCCATGTCTGTGGCAGCCATTGCTGGAAGTTTGACTGACAAGCAAAGGAGATTCAGTGGAACAAATGGCACAATTCTTTGCAACCAGAGAATGAAAAGGGGCCGAACACTCTTTTCTTTCTCCTATTTAAGGTGCCCCAACCTGGTCTCTTCAGGTATGCTGGGGTAATGTTTCAAACAACTGCAGCCTCCTGGTAGAAAGAACTGCTTAATTCCTGCCTTCTGCGTTGATACCAAGAACAATTCATAGATGGATTTGCTTTGCTAGGCCAGCAAGTAGGAATAACACACACACACACACACACACACCAGAGACAGGTCTGATTTCTGAGTGTCCATAACCAGCACTAAGTAATTTTAGATTGAGGAACTTCATATTGATCACTCTACTTGTTTTAAAGATAAAGGCAGATGTAATTAATTAATTAATCAAAACTCCAATTTTTCCTAAACTTTACAACTTCAAGATGTGTGAACCTCAATTCCCAGAATTCCATAACTTTTTTCTTTTTCTTTTTTGTCTCTGGCTACAACTGATCATTTGAGTACACTGTACGTAATTGCCTATTCCTATTCTTCTTTTCACTTTGCCTAATACTTGATGGTGTTTAAACTTTAAAGCTAATCCATTACTTCTCAAGTCCATTATTTCTCAAACAGTCCTTGCCATTAGGTAATTAATAATTTATTTTCATTCTATTGCTTCAGTTCAAGAAGGATGATAACAAGGCATAAAATATATTTTTGTTGACAGAGCCACAAATTCATAAGAATTATATCCAAATAAAACGTTGTCCCTTTTTTTAATAAAGAAAGCAAATTACCAAGACTGCATAAGCAGCTGTCCATGCACAATGAAGTCCACACCTCTCTGATGAATTGTCAGTGAATCAACATTGACACCCTCAGTCTCCTTCTTCTTGAGAGTCGGAAGAAATGCTTTCCTACATTCAAGAATACAGGATTTCCATCCAATATAATATATTCCATTGACATTAGTAGAATATTTGAAAAAGTACAGGTAGTCCTTTATTTAAACCATAATGGACCCGGAATTATGGTTGTAAACCATGGCGGTTATTAAATGGATCATCATATGACCACACCTGATTTTATGACCTGAAACTAGAAGTGAAAGTTTTGAGAGAAAAAATATGCCTAAAATAGTGGTCTCATGGAGGCAAATAGCCGTAAATGCTGCAAATAGCCATAAATGCAAGTCAGTTGCTAAGGGCCCAAAATGTGATCATATGACCAGTTGTAAATCAAGAACTATCTGTTTACCTACAGCTGGGCCCAGAGAAACTTGCCCTCTCATTGGCAGCTTCATAAATGGGAATCCCATTGCTAAGTAGTAGAAATCTGAAAGTTAAGAGCTAACAGAATACTGAAAAGCAGGGAAAGTGCTTAACTCTTTTTTAAAACGAACCATTAAAAAGTTCTTGTAAATTATAAATTAATTTTGTATCAGCCAGTCAATATCAAAAATCTAATTTACAACAAAAGAAAATATGGATTGGCCTGTGTTAATCAGAAACATCACTGCAATATAATAGGATTTAAGCACATCACTTCTTCTCCTTTTCAGTATTTTAAAACCTAAATTACCCTTGTCTTTTGTTTGGTGATTTCCTCAATGGTTAGTCCCTGGAATTCATTCTAGAGGTTTGTATTTCACAACTCTGGTTATGTTTCATTTCTAAAGCCAAACTGAAAGAAGGAGATCAAGAAGGCTTGCTTGAAAGAGTAGGAGTCAAAAAAAAAAACCCCAACCAAACCCATACCTCCCTTTTTTGAATCCTATTCTTGTGTTTTTTCCTTCTTTCTTGAAAGAAAGAGAGACAAGAAGTATGTGGAAATCCTTTGGAGGGAGCCTTCCCCTCCTCAGATGTATTGGACAATGATGTACACAAAAGACTCATCACTCATGTCAGAAAAACTGGATTTGAGGGCTGGGGGAGAATCTCTAGGTGGGTTTTTTAAAAATATAAAATGATTTTTCTTGTTTTTGAAACTGTGTAGTCTATTTGGGGTAAACCTTGCCAATCCTGTAAGGTTCACCTTTCATTTGTCAAAAAACTTTGCCCCCAGGTTTCAGAACTGTGGTACCAATATTCAGTAGCCTATATGGTGACACTACAACATCATGTGGGACCTATTAATGGAAGAATGACGATGTCTTCTTATGCCCTCCACAGAGCTTCTGTCATCTCTAGCCAGCATGGCCAATGGCCTGCACCAAGTTGGAGAAAGCTGAATTCTCTATTTTATTAATGACAGATTGAACATAAATCCTGTAAATTCTAATAAATAAGAGATAAAAGGATTCAGGGAATGTCATAATTAATATCATGTTTCCTAGTGTGGGTAATGAAATTTCTTCAAGAAACAAGCATGCTCAGAGAGAACCAAGGACCCCTCATGGTCATAATTCACAAAATTGTGGAAAGAAAAAATTATTTAAAAAAAACATTAAACATGTTTGTGGCAATGGAGCTGAGCATCCTGATTGACCAAGGAATGTTACTGCCTATTGGAATTGGGGTTGTGGGAAAACACATGGCTCATAGGTTAGCTGGAATGTGGAATAAAAGGAGCTCTATGTAGCTATTGTATATTATCCTGCAGATCTCATTTGTATGAAGGCCAAATAACATTATTAGCATCAGCACACATTTAAGATTATATTCAAAGGGTTGGCATGTTTGGGCTCACAAAGCATATCAGTGCTTTGGAGCCTCCTTTGAACTTCTCAATCAAATCAAAGTCCTTTATTAGAATGATCATATTTGAAATTGTACAAGTCTAGAATCAAGTGGCCAACCCAATATTTCAGCATTACATCTCTGCCATTAGAATACTGGGCAGTCACTTGGTGAAAAGATGAACACCTCTATTGGTAGACTACTCATTGTAGACTCTCTCTCCTACAATCTTACCTGTCCATTTTCATAACAACATTCTTGTTAACTCTGGTTCAGTGGCCACTGAATGGGGACTGGAATTCTTTAATCCATCTGTGACCTCCAGTGGAACTTTCACATGTCAGCCTATGCTGTAACCCAATACCTGCAGTCCCGTTTCAGGGAGGACATTTGCTCCAGTTCTTTCAAACCTCACGTCTCAGCCCCTCTTTCTTTGGAACATTAAAAAGCAAAGAGAAATGTTTCCTCTAAACTTCATTCTTTAAACTCCATTCTACTTCATTTCACTAAAACCCACAAAGATTCCATCCACCTGGATGCTTAACCTTTGTATTGTGTTTAGTTCTCCCTGTTTCAGTCTTGTTCCATGCTCAGCTTTGAAACCCGTAGGTGATACACATGTATCTGAGAAATACAAAATTACTTGGGACATAGTCACTGAGATGAACAATATCAACTTGCTAGCCATATATGCCATCTCATTTTATTGCAGACTATAGCTATTTCTCTCCAGTATTGCATTTCTGAGAGGCAACATCAAGTCTTTAAATTCTTGTGGTGTGAATTTCCACATAAGAAAACATAACCTAATAAAAGAGTTGCATTAAGTCCCCACTTCACTGAACATACCTCTTTTACTTTAAAAAAAAACCAACCCTGTCTGTCCTTGTGCCTCTATGACAGTCAATAAGATACTGGATGAAGAGAAGAAACTATCCATGTTTAAATCTTGAGTCAATAAACAAACTTATTTATCCTGAAGTAGCCTAACCTACAGAACCTCAAATGTTTGACAACAACACTAATAGAGATTTGTTATTGATCGAAGGGGCTAAATATTATATATTATATATGATCATAATTCTATTCTATTCTATTCTATTCTATTCTATTCCCTATTATTCATACTATTTAATGAGAGCTTATTCAGCAAAAATCACAGCATAGTATTAAAGATCAGCTATCCATGTCTCTATATTATTTGGTATTAAAAGGAATTTCAGGCAGCATTCTCACTGACACGTTCTGTACCCTCCAAATTGTCTTCAGGGACAGGCCAACAGCTGGTACGTTTTTGTAATCTAATCAAGTTACTGGGAGTAAATCATCACTATCAGAAAAAAATCTAAGTCAATTTGATAGGATAATTTGACCATAACATATCAAATATACAAATTCAAAAAGATCCACTTCATTCTATCCAGGGCTTTTTTTGTCATAGAATGCCCAGAACGGAGTTCCGGCACCTTTTTTGGATGGAACCTTGTAGGGTAGGCAAGGCGGGTTGTATGACGTGTGTGAGTTCCGGCACTTTTTTTTTTTTTTTACAAAAAAAGCACTGATTCTATCATTCCCAAAGCAAGTCATCTATCAGGACCACCAAGACAGTTTTGGTGCCACAACCCATCTGAAGCTTGACTGGAATGGGTTTAGATAATCCATACCCTCCAGGAATGCTGAAACCTGTCAGCTACCATCCTCTTGAGCACCTGGCCCTTAAAGCAATATTTGAAACAAGATGATGCTTCTCAAATATCTCTTTAGATATTTTTTTTTTCAAGATAGGGAAAAATTTCCTGATATAAGAAATTGTCTATCCATTGAATCCACCCTTTTAACACAAGGCAACTTGATTTTTCTACATCAGTGTCTAAGTCATAAGTAAATGCTTATCTCTCATTTTGGCATCTTTTGCACTTTTTTCAACAGTTGTAATCAGTTTAATATCTTTCCCCAACCCTCCAGCGTCTTGCCATCAGTTTTGCAGTAAACCTGCTGAAAGTTGCACATACCTGACTATACTGTAGGAGAAAAAAGAGACTTACGGAGTAACATAGTTGCAGGACTATAGCAAATCTTAGGGACAAGGTACAGTTCTTGAATACAGATTTAATCTTTGGTGAGGTTTTTTTTTCCAATTAATGGTATTAGGGAGCAGAAAATGGTAAAAAAAACTTTACTTCATTCTTAAGGATTATTGCTAGTCCAAAAGGAAAATATTGGATTGGGTGGATCATTTCACATAGTATATAGATGATCCTTACAGCCCTGTAAAAATAAGTTGACAGATTGAAATAATGCCTACAGGCAAGACTCGGCCACTATAGAAGAAGCATCTGTGGCCCTAACATATCCAAAAATAAGTAAAATCTGCTCAGAGTCACTTGAATTGGTGCCTATAAAAATTAATAAAAACATGAACATACATTTATCTATTTGTTTTAAAAAACAATAATAATATTAAGGATATGATTATTAGAACAAAATGCTTTTAAAAACTATTCCCAGATTTAACAAATGGAAATTAGCAGATTTATTTGCTACTAGTAAGATAAAAAAAAACCTACAGAAAATTTTGAAATTGCCCCTAGTTAGAACTATATTGACTTGGTCTACACTCAGAAGTTTTCCTTCCAGCCGTACCAAAGGATAATGTTGAAACTAAAGCAAATAGCTGTGAATAAAAATGAACTATTGAACAAACCTCGGAGCTGGACTTGAAAACATAAGTTGGCCTCCTAAATCTCCCTATTTTCCCATCACCACTAACTGGCCTTGCCAAGCGTCTGTGGTCACCCATTTCACAAGGAACATCCCATTCAGCACACAGAAATTCTCTTCTAATTCAGAAAGTCCCTTGTGGTGTCAGGGATGACTCAACACCCTCCCCGAGGCAGACTAATCTCCCTGTACCCTTGGGGGAGGGATTTGCTACTCACAAGACAGGAATAAATATTCACTCCCATGCTCCCAATTCTGTCTCCACTTTTTTTTTCCCCTGAAAATACAGAGACATTCTCATCAAGCCTATAAGGGAACACACCGTGGGAAAATCATGGCTCTTCTTGCTGGCTCCAAACTTCTCTGGAGCCAGACGATATGGGAGAAGCCATCTGAGAATGCTCAGACTTGTCCCTAGACAACATCAGGAAACAGAAAAGTTCAGCAAAAGATCACAAGAGAAGTGGGTGCCTCACCACCTCCTCTTCCAAATCTGGAACAAATCAGAAACTCAACAATGTATTGTGTTCAAGTTTCTAGTCATGACACAGAAGATCAACATTCAAATTTCTGGTTCGGTATACACACTGCTTGTGTTCATATAACACATTTGCCTGGTGGTATAGTGGTTAAAGTGCGATATCGCAGACAAACCCTGCCCACAGTCTGGAGTTTGATCCTGATAGAGCTCAAGATTGACTCAGCCTTCCATCCTTACGAGATCAGTAAAATGAGGAGCCAGATAGTTGGGGGCAATAAGCTGACTCTGTAAACCACTATAGAGTGCTGTAAAAGCACTATGGGGTGGTATATAAGTCTATTACTATATTGTGTCTCTCTGCAGCCACTTGAGCAGTCCCAGATAGAGATTATGTATGACACATCCTTTTCCAACATATTTTAACTTTGCTGACTAAATTCCAATTTCAATAATAGCAATAGCACTTAGACTTATATATCACTTCACAGTGTTTTACATCCCTCTCTAAGTGGTTTTGCAGAGTCAGCATGTTGCCCCCAACAATCTGGGTCTTCATTTTACTGATCTCAGAAGGATGGAAGGCTGAGTCAACCATGAGCCGATGAGATTCGAACTGCTTAACTGCTGGCAGTCAGCAATAAGCAGAATTAGCCTGCAATACTGCATTCTAACCACTGTGCCACCACATCTCTTATAACCCCATGATTATGTTAGTAGGGAACGATATTTGTTGGTCCCTGCACAGCTTTCCACAGCTTAATGGTACAGATTTTCTGCACTGTAATTTAATCCCTAGAAGAAACCACAACATTTAATATATTATTTTAACACCTCAAACAAATCAAAACAGAAAATTTAGCAGCTGCCTAAAATTAAAAATGATTATTTCCCAAGCAAGATTTTCACAGAGTTCTCTTTTAATAAGATTTACTAAGATGAAAAGATGGAACTACGAGAATTCCAAGTGTTGAATTACTTTTAAATTGATATATTTCAGAGAATATTTGAGTGGAGATTTTCTGTTATTCCTTCCTAACAGGCTTCCTATGACACAGCTCTTAAGAGGTATTTCCCTTCAGTGATAATAGGAAGCCTTGCAGTTGGCAGATAATAACATAATCTCCAGAATCTTTATCAATCTGGGACTTGTCTTCATCTTGCCCATTCCATCTCATTTCCTGGATCACCATGGCCTTCCTCACTAAAACAGCATAAATCAGTGTTTCTCAACTTTAAGATGGGTGGAGATGCTGGTTGGAATTGAAATCCACGCTTCTTAAAGTTGCCAAGTTTGAGAAACACTGCCATAAATTATGGCACAATGAGTCCTGAGTTTTTGACTAGAGGCTGGCCAGTGTCGTTCCATGACTCCACCCGCTGGATCCTCCTGGACAGGAAGAGGCATATGAGAAAACTCCTTTTTTTTTTTTTTTTTTTTTTAAACTTTTTATTTATAAAACAATTAAAAAACAAACAAACAAACATTGGATTTGACGTGACATTCCAGTATATACATTCTTATCAGATTATATCATATTTAACAATCAATTCATTATCTCTACATATACATTAAATTTTATATACATTATCTATTCTAAAATAACATACATTTCTATCTTAT
>NW_015386397.1:1359424-1389650 GCF_001527695.2 Protobothrops mucrosquamatus
CCCCCCCCCCCCCCGCAATCTGTGGCCATAGAAATATTAATTGTGCTTGTGTCAATTGTTTACAGCTATTTCTTCCTCTTTATATTTATGGGTGTGTATACAAGGATGTGTGCTAATGCGATACTATATTTCTTGAATGTAAAGCACCATCATAAGATGTAGGTGTGTGTTTGTGTGTGTGTTTAATAACATTATGTTATAAAGCAAACTTGTGTCTTCCAGATGTATAAGAAAATTCCTCTCATTGCCAACAGCGCACTCCAACACATCTGGAAGGCACCAGATTGCAAAAGGTTGTGATTAACTAGCAGAACCAGCCTTTTAGAGTATGATCTGATAAAATCCCTAGAAATTGCTTTTTCAGAATAAGCTGCATCTTTAACTGTAGTAAATCAGGAGGAAATCAGCTATGTTTCTTTTAGGCAGTGGTGGTCTTAAACAGGGCCTTCCTTCTAAGTCCTGTTTCCTAAAGCACTTTGAAGTGGGTGAACACCCTGCTTGGAGGCCCAAGAAGCCTTTTTCTGGAGCATGACAACTTATTTAAATGCCTGAAGGTATTTGCACACCACATCCCTTCAGTTCCTCAGACTATTGTTGACTCCTCTCAGCAACATCCTTTTGGCAAGCAGCAATCCCATTTTCTGAGGCAATCTATGATGTGAGGCCATAAGGCCTAACCAGAGGAGAGAAACTATCTCCAGTTGAGCAAGAAAGTTATTGGGTAGAGGACATAGTGTTCACAAAACTTCCAAATTAGATTGCTTGTGTTGTTATAGAGCATGAATAGATATGCTGGAATAGAATACTAGGTGGCTAGAATGGAATCTTGTTTCAAAAGTGAGAAAGTAACAACTTGATGGTTATCTTCTGGTAAAGATAATCAGCAAACAGAATAAAATGTCATATTCCAAAATGATAGCCAATCTTTGGACATAATGATATGTCCAAAGTCCTTTCTCATGCCATTATAGTTCCATGGCAGTGATTGGCAGGTGACCTTTGGATATAATAGAGCCTGAAGAAGGTGGTTTCTCAAGTGAATTGACAGCAGTCCCGGAGGTGTCCACATGATCCATCACTCCTGTCAAAATGGCAAAAACAACATCATGTATCATGCTGCAAGCTCCACTCCTTTCCTACTGTATATGCATATGAGTCATAATGCATGTTCAAATATATGAGATGGGTGGTTCTTTTAAATTTAATAAATAAATAAGGCAGAGTTTGCATTGTGTTGACAAAACTCTGCTTACCTCATTCCTCCCCCCCCCCAAAAAAAACCCTTGAGGATGGCTCTGGATGGACCCACTCATTTTGCTGAAACCTGATAGCCTCCCCTTTTTCGCTCATAAGAAATTATAATCTAGCCAAGCAGGTGGGGTCCATATAGCAGGCAAAGCAAAACTCCAAAACCAACAATCAAGTGAAGTTTAATCTGAACTGAACTTAGCATAAATAGCAAATGCAACTCTAGGTTATAATTAATTGATATGATTAAGCATGTGGTGGAAATTCAATTGTTTGTCATCATATGTATACTCCTCTGATCCCCTCAACATGTGGGCACACATCCATCTCTCACATTTCCCTGTCTAACAGACTCTGCAAAACAGGAATCATTTCCTAGAGTTAAGAAAACCAACATTTTCAACTTACATGTAGTCTTCAATTTACATTTAGTGTAAAATATAGTGACTATTTGAAGTTACAATAGCACAGAAAAAAGTGATTTATGACTGTTTTTCATACTTATGACTGTTGCAGCATCCCCATGGTCACATGACCAAAATTGGGACACTTGGTAACTTATTCACCTTTATGATGGTTGTAGTGTCCCAGGGTCATGTGATCACCTTTTGCGACCTGCTGACAAGCGAAGTCAATGGGGAAGCCAGATTCACTTAACAACCCTGTTAGTAACTTAACAACTGCAGTGATTCACTTAACTCTGGCTAGAAAAGTTGTAAAATAGCAAAATTAACTTAACTATTGTCTCATTTAGCAAAAGAAATTTTGAGCTCAGTTGTGGTCATAAGTGAAGAACTACCTGTATTTATTTAATCTGCTTAATACAGGTAGTAGGTTGACTTACAACCACAATTAAACCCAAAATTTCTGCTGCTAAGTGAGCCATTTGTTAAATAAAGTTTGCCCCATTTTACACCGTTTCTTGCCAAAGTTTGTTTTCACACACACACACACACACACACACACCACTTATTTGATTAACCCACCTCTAATTAACTTGTCAGATAAGGAAAAAATAAAAATATTTCACTTAGAAATGACATGTTATATCTTCCAGGGGAAAAAAAATGGGAGAGGTGGAAAAGGAGCCTTAGCTTGTCTTTTATTTATGTCTTTTGAACTTGTTTTAGAACCTCTCCCTTTATTTATTTTCCCTTGGGGCAGTTTTTAAAACCTAAAAGGAGAGGAGTTTGTAATCCAGTTGGCATTTTCTGCCAAAGCACAGTTGAACACCAAACATCAAAATGTCTGCATTTTTTTCCCTCATGAGGACTTTGGCTTCTAGAGGCTCCACGTAATTCCTTGGCAGCAATACAGAAATGGTGTGCTCCTGTTTTTTTTCTGCAATTTTCTTTTAAGCTTCCCTTTCTATTCTAAAGGCTAGGGATTTCTAGTGGGCTCCTACCTAAGTACTATACAAATCTACCCTCCTTAGTCAAGATTTTCTAAGGTGAGCAAGATATAACAATTGGCTGTGAATTTTATCACTGAGTAGTAACTATTAATATTGTCCTGTAAAATGTCATAGGCCAAGAAGGATTTATTGGTCTAAAAGTAGGTTTTATGGAGTTGTAATCTGAAATATTTGAAGGTATCAAGTTGTAACACATGGTTCTGTAAGGGAAGGGTAGATGTTGGTTGAAATCTTATATAGTTTCTGGAAATTATATTGCATTGCAAACATTGGAAAAGTGCAATTAATCCATTGAAGAGATGGACAATATTTTCCACAGCTGCAGTGGCTTTTTTTTGTCTGTAGTTGGTGATGTCATAATTTTGGGAGCCGGGGTAGGGTTTGGTGGAGTCTTAAAGATTACAACCCTTAAACTCCTATAAACCTTGCTAGAAATCCACCATTACTTATCACATTATTTTGAGGTAAGCGCTGCTACAGATTTTCAAAGTTCAGAAGAATACTAATTTTAGTACACTAAAATAGTAATAACTGTGAGAGGGACCTCGGAGTCCTAGTGGACAATCACCTAAATATGAGCCAGCAGTGTGCTGCAGCTGCCAAAAAGGCCAACACAGTGCTAGGCTGCATTAACAGAGGGATAGAATCAAGATCACGTGAAGTGTTAATACCACTTTACAATGCCTTGGTAAGGCCACACTTGGAATACTGCATGCAGTTTTGGTCANATTCTCCAAAGCGCCTGAAGGCAGGACAAGAAGCAACGGGTGGAAACTAATCAAGGAGAGAAGCAATCTAGAACTAAGGAGAAACTTCCTGACAGTGAGAACAATTAACCAGTGGAACAACCTGCCTCCAGAAGCGGTGAATGCTCCAACACTGGAAGTTTTTAAGAAGAGACTGGACAGCCATTTGTCTGAAATGGTAAAGGGGATTGGCAGCGGAGGTGGGGTGGGGGGTGTTTGGTTTTTATTCCACCCGTCTGCTGGGTGGTTGCAGCAGGTTTTGGTCACTTCACATGACCCTGGGACACTGTGACCATCATAAATATGAAAATATGGAAAAGATAGAACAGTTTGGAGAGATAGCAGGACTGAAGATAAACAGAAGAAAAACTAAAGTGATAGTCAAAAATCTTACAGATAAACAAAAAAAAAAGTGTCAGAGAAAACAGAATTACAAATAGTCAAAAAGGTTAAATACTGGAATATACCTGACAGCAAGATGTTCAATAATAAAAGAAGATAAAAATATAAAATTATTGAATCAAATAAAACTTGACTTGGAAAAATGAAAAAACTGTCAATGCTAGGAGGAATTGCTATGGTGAAAATGAATGTATTACCAAAAATGTTGTTTTTATTCCAAACGATACCTATAAAACTGGAGAAATTTTTTTTGAAGACTTAAATTCCCTAATTTTAAAATTTACTTGGCAAGGAAAGAAAGCTAGAATTAAATTGAAAATGTTACAAGAAGCTAAGGCAAATGGAGGTTTTGATCTGCCAGAATGGGTTTTATATTATCAAGCATCAGTATTAACATGGGTAAAAGAATGGATAACTTTTAGAAGTAAAAGGTTGTTGTATTTAGAGGGACATGACTTACAACTCGGTTGGCACACTTTCTTATGGTATGGAAAAAATAAAATTCATAAATATTTTCAAAACCACTATATAGAAATGCACTATTAGTAACATGGGAAAAAATGAAATGCCAAATATATTTGAAAATTCCAGGATGGTTTTCAACAATGGAAGCATTTGTACATCCAAATTTAATTAGTTTTGAAAAACTATGAACATATAAAGATATTCTAAATTCTGAAGGAAATTTAAAATCTAAACAAGAAATGGAAAATCAGGGTATTGATTTATCATGGTGGGCATATTTACAAATGCAAGTGAGATGTGATAAAGATGTTAAAGTGTGCGGATTTTACAAAGAGCAGACCTTGTTTGACCAGATAATATTAACCTCTGATGAGAAATTAATTAAGAAAATCTTTTACTTTTTATTGAATTTGAAAATAGAAAATGAACAAGTAAAAGATACAATGATAACATGGGCAAAAAAATTTGGATACAATATAGATTTAGAAAAATGGCAAGACTTGTGGGAATGAAACTATAAATTGACAATGTCAACCTCTTATAAAGAAAACCTATATAAAATGTTTTATTAATTGGCACTTGCCACCAGCAAGATTAGCAAAAATGTTTTAAAATATGTCAGATAGATGTTGGAAATGTAAACACAAGTCAGGTACTTATTACCACGAATGGCGGACAAAGCAAAGAGATACTGGACAAAAATACAACTTGGTTAGAAAAGATGTTGGGGAAACATGTAGATTTTAAACCTGAACTTTTTTTATTAGGTATAATGCCAGAAAAGCTTGACAAACAAAGTATATATTTGATTTTACATGTGATAACAGCAACAAGAATCATATTCGCACAATATTGGATAAATGAAGAAATACCACCAGAGGAAGAAATAATTAAAATAATACTAGATTGTGCGGAAATGGACAGACTTACACTGAGGTTAAAAAAAAAAGATGAAACAGAATACTTTCAAACTTGGGACTTATTTTATCAATGGCTGGAGAAAAGAATAAGGGATTAGGAATCCAATTTGTATTAGTGAATGTTAAACTCAGACAACATGTTGTTTGAACAAATACTTTTGAACTATATGAAAAAAATCAATAAAAACTTTTTTTTAAAAAAGGACTAAGATAAGACTCCCACCTCCTCCTCATACCTTGCTCTCTTTCTCCCTGTCTTTGTCAATATTAAACCAAATTTAATTTTACTATTTATTGTTTGAATGTTTCATATTGCTGTTTTATTGATTGTAAACCTTCTAGAGTCATCTCTAAGTGAGATGAGCAGCATATAAGTTTAATAAATAAATAAATTTGTACCTCTTGAAGTTCCTCCATCTATTTACATTTCTCTAGCAAATATTATACTAAGACAGACAAATTTATTTGTTTGCTTTAGTTGTTTGCTCCATTTTCCTTGTCAAATCCAACTTCCTTGATCTTTGATATATTAATGTTTGGATCCATATTTCTTGAGGAATCATATAATCCACTTTACATTTAGTGCAAATCATTCTTATTCTCAACCAAAAATGGAAAAAGCACATTCATGTCCCTAACCATCATAGCTTTGAGATCACCATTAGCATTACTTATATATGAGCATTATTTTGTTCATACACTGAACAACTAAGAAGATATCCTACATCCTTGCTTAGTGCACTTTCTAAATTTTGCTCATGTTGTCCCTCATAATCTTTCAATTAGAATTCTGACTAACACTTTCCTGGAGATGCTTCCCAAATTAATTCCCCAACAAATATTTTGCATTCATTCTTGGATTTTTCTCTTTTAATAGGGGAACAATAATATTTCCAAGTGCACAGTCACTTTTTCTTTAAATCTCTTCTTTTGATCCAATTTATCCATTCATATCATTCAATTTTTCTTTTAGATTGCATTCATTCAAGTGAATAATGTTTCCCTAAACTCAGCCCTGGTTTTTCCATGTTAGGTGCATAAGATATCTTTACTTCCAGCCTACGACTTCTATTTTTATATGTACTTACAACATATTCCAGTTCCATCAATAAAATAATACCATTTGATGGAACTCCAGAGATATGCTTTTTCTTGTCACCATTCATGCTCTATGGCAGTGATGGCGAACCTTTTAGAGACCGAGTGCCCAAACTGCAACCCAAAACCCACTTATGCATCGTCAAGTGCCAGGTGGGTGTGGCCCATTGGCTGAGTGTTGCCAGTTGGGTGGGCATGGCTGCGGTGGTAATGGCAGACTGGGTGGGACTAAAAAGTTCAATCAATCAATTCCAACTTTGCAAGATCTTTTTTTTCCCGCGAGAAGTTGAAATTGACTGATTGAACTTTTTTTTTTTGTACATGGCGGCAGAGGCCTAAAGCAAAAAGGTTTTATAAAACCCAGCTGAAGGCCTATGACTGTGGCAACGGTGTGTGTGCCCACAGAGAAGGCTTTGAGTGCCGCCTCTGGCACCCGTGCTCTATGGAACAGAATCCCTATTCCAAGATCTGGATAGCTACTAATTTTCTGTAGAGTTTTAAAGACCTGGTTTTACTAAAAGCACTAGACCAAGATATCATGTGATCATGCTTTGTTGGAGTTTGGAGTCAATTGTCAATTGTAATGTGTTTTTAATAGATTCATTACTAGTATTTTTTTTTATCCTATATAATAGTTTTAATCTTTCATAAGCTACTGAGGACTGTTTGGTGAAATCCTTAAATAATTTTTTAAAAAAATCAACCTGGATTGAAAAAAAGGTTTCTGAAACCATACACAATCACTTCCTGGATGATATTTATCAATTTCACTGTATGTCTTCATTAAGATCTATTAATGACACCTAACCTTTTCTTTTCTTTTCCCATTAATTAATTAATTAATTAATCCAATTTACTCTGCTTTTATTCCAAATTGCAGCCTTCCATATATTATGGCTACCAACACAAGGCTCCATAGATATTGACCTCCTATGATCAACATAGCTTTGGGCAATCATTTTGGCTAGTACGTGACAAATAAAATTAAAGTCAAGTTTAACCCCAGACATATTTGTGTTGTTATATGCAAGCCAGCCTCTTGAATTTTAGGTGCACTGTATAAGCCAAAGTTGTATTTTATGCATCTTGCCAACTTGGACAACCTGTACTGATACACTCGAAATACAAGAGATAGGAACTCATTTCACTATTTAAATCAATTTTCATAAGGGGGGGCAAGTATTTATAGTCTGCTCAGAGATCATTCCTTTCAAAAGGAATGAACAAATTCTTTTCCCTAGTTCCCAGGGTTGTTATATAGATCCTTTAAAGGCTATGAACACTGATGACTGAGCTGAGCCAGGATCCTATACAATGGGAATTATCTGTTTTAGCATTTAAAATGTACCTGTCACAAAATAAACAATGGAATTTGTTTACTTGTCAGCTTAAAAGGACCTAGCCCAATAATAATTAATTCAGGAATTCCTAGAGTCTTTTGGGTTTGTGATAACCTGTAAATATATATAAATGAGATGCATGTGTGGGTTCCTGAACACATTCCTATAAGGCACCCTTCTGGGACTGTTGGGTGACTCTTGCGCTCCTGGGTCTTTTCTGCTCTCGTGCATACTTCTTCATAACTTTTTCTTCTCCCTTTCCAGCCATAGGCTGATTCGTCATATCCAGGCATACTGGCTTCTTCATAGCCATGATGTTGTGACTCACCTCTCCTCAGGTGAAAATCTGATCCTCAAAAGGCCACCTGACAGCCTAGTCATGTTATGCTGACCTCTTAGATTATGAAGTGTATGAATATCTGACTAGGATATCAGCTCTCAAAACACTGTTCATTGAAGGAAAACAGCTGCAGTGTGTTTGGATAAACCATTTCAAATGTTACATATAGGTCTGGCCTACTTTTAGATCAAGTGAACAGATGATGGGAAGGAACTGAAACAATTTTTTACCATTTCTTTCAATGGGAGATATTGTTATGCATTCTATAAAGCCTGGGTTTTTTTGCTTTCTAAGCTATTTTGCTACCCTCGAGTTAAGACGAGGAAAGTGTGTCATCACTGTTGTTGTAATAAAACTCAGTGCGTATTTGATCAACTTTTGAAGAACATAACCTCTCTCTTGTTCTTTACTTCAAGAAGCAAAAAGCATTGAACAAATGTTTATTTAGATATCTGGAGGATATCTGCATGGATTGTGTCAATACAGAGCTCCACATCAGGGTGGCACAGATCTGGGATATCTCCAAAGTTTTGACTCAAAAAAATTGAGATGTATAAAGATGAAGGTATTAATTAAAGCATTTCAGAATTGGTTCTAAGAAAAGCCTTTGAAGATATTTTAAATGTACATAAAATTCTACAATCTCAGTAATAAAAGATCTCTGAAAGGCAATGTTATTACAATCTCAGTAATAAAAGATCTCTGAAAAGCAATGTTCAACCAGTATTGGCTCAAATTCTGTGGAATCATCATAGCAAGTCAATATTGGGATGTTGACATTTATTTCTGTGGTTTGTAAGCCTAGCGAAAGACTTGGCAATGTCTAAAAGTACATAACCCAATTTAGAAAACACCTGTCAGAGCACTTATGAGTTGTTTCTGTTGTTTGTTTTGCACTTTTCCTTTGTTTTTATTAAGATAGTTGAAACCTTGACACAGTGGCCTTCAGAGAGGAAATGTTTACATAAGACTATTCATATACTATATTATACAAGTTGTTAAGTGCATAGCACATATAACAGAAAACAGAATAATGTGTGCAATCTTTGTTTGATAACTTTACTTTTTATTTATTAATCAAATTTATATAGCCACCTATCTCATTGAAAGCTACAGCACATAATTAATGGGTAAAACTATATAAAAAAACCACAGATATAAAAAATATAAAATTCAGGTTTATAGTATATTAGAAAAGTATTATAAAATATTATTAGATACAAAGATACCCTAGGCAAAGAAAACATAGGCAAAGAAGGAATAAAAATAGTCCAATCAGCAATGGAGACATCTAAGTATGTCTCAGGTTCAGATAACATAACCAAGTTTTGAGGGCCTTCCAGAATATCAAAAGAGATGGAACTAATCTAATTTGGGGGCAACATGGCAGAGACGACACATCTCCTGAGACCCACCAAATGTAGGTCACTAGCTGATGGTACATGCAGAATGCTTTCTTTGACAGATATAAATGGGGTGGATTCATATGATCTGGAAGGAGGTCCCTCAGATAGCCTGATCCAATGCTATTTGTACTTTAATACTGGCAACCAATGTGCTCCTGGATCAGAGGTGTAATATGTGATATTCTAGGAACACACATAATTCCCTGGACTTCTGCATTCTCTACCAGCCAAAGCTTCTGTATATGCTTCAAGGACAATCCCATAGAATGCATTGCAAGAGTCCAGTCTGGAGATGACTACACTATGAGTGACTATGAGCAGGGCCTTCTAATCCAGAGACAGGTGCAACAGGTTCACAATGTGAAGCTGTTCAAAGGCCCCCTAGCCATGATTGCCTCCAGCTCATTAAGCAGGAATTATGAGTCTAGGAGGATCCTTAGGTTGTGCACTTGGTCTACCTGAGGCAGTGTAATCCCTTCTGAACTGAAGATGGCATAGACCTGGAACCTGTGGGTCCCAAAATCCAGAGCCACTCATTCTTGCCAGGGTTCAGCAGAAGACTGTCGTTCCCCAACCAGATCCTCACTGCCTTCAGGAATAAGAGATTCACAGCATCACTTAATTTGTCTGTGGTAGAGATATATAATTGAGTATCATCAGCATACCTATGATTCCTCACCCTGAGGAAATTAATGAGCTCACCAAAAAGTCTCATATAGACTTTAAAAAGGAGATGAGAAAGCACCAAACCTTGTGGCAATTCACAAATAACCAGGATCTCTTCTCGTCAATCATCACTGAATGGAATCAAGGTAGGAGGCAAATCACCACAACCCCCCCCCCCCCAATTCTCTAAGACAGTACAGAAGGATATCATAGTCAATGGTATTGAAACCTGAGAGGTCAAGTAGGACAAAGATGGATACACTACCCCTATTCCATCCACATCTATTTAAGAGGTAAAGGAACAAGTCCCTCCCTCAAACAAGAATTAATCATCATCAGAACCCTCTCACACAACAGTACCTGGACTGCTTTAACAAGCCAGGAGGGCATGGATCTAAATAGCAGATGGCCGAATTCACAGTCCAGAGGACCTTGTCTACTTCCTCAGGTCCAACAGGTTCAACCATTTACAGATAACTGAGCAAGACTCTTCCTCAGCATCTCCTTTGGCTCTGAGACAAGATCAATGTCCAACTAGGGAAAAAATCCAAGTGACTTTATCCTAGGGATGCTGTGCAAATCTTCCACGAATCCCTCAAAGTTCTCTGTACCCCCTTTTTCCAAGAGGGTCCATATTACCTAAAATAGTGATATGGGGCAACAATCCCCCATAGAAACAATTTCTCTTTTTGCTGCATCTACAAGGCCCTTTTATATCCTAAACAATTGAGGCATATGAGAAAAAATACTTTCCTCATGCAACACCTTCGATAATATTGAGGTGGTGGTAGCATTTTATAGCTGTTTCACAAAAGATGCAATAGGCATCTCTCACTACTTAATACCAAATCTTCCTTGAACTACACCTTTACCATTAAATATTTAATGATATCACCACTGCCTCCTCCACCACTGTAGATATTGGAAAGCCTGAATTCATACATCACACTAACCCTGGTGTAAAAAACACAACTGGATCCAAATGGTGTAAAATGATGGATTGATTAATGCAAGATGCTAAGGCATTAATGTAAAATCATTTCAGCCTGGACTAGCATGCTGTATGAATTCAGCAACACTATACTCAAGTCTGATATGAAATTGCCACTTTCCTTCTTGGTTGCTTTTTACAAATAGCATTTAGAATTCAGGATAAGCTCTTTGTGTCAGGAATCCGTATGTACTGCTATGATAAGGAAAGGAATTTTTTGAAAATTAGGCCTCTGAAGAGAAGACCTGTAGAGAATTAGTGGTGATGTAGTACCAACTCTAGTGGAAGCAAGATTAACATTTTTTAATGTTCAGGGAGCTGCTATTACATGAGATGTCCGACTCACATGTTATGTGAGCTCTCTGTTCTTTTAGTAAAATATTGCATTACAAATAATGTGATGTTTTATCTTTGAATTTTAATGACATGATTCTGAAAAAGCTCAGATGTCACAAAAATACTCCCTCTAAAATAGGACTTGCTCATCTCTGGACTAAAGAGATTCCATAAAATACTGTATATTTTGGCTGTCCGCAAAATACAGTAATTCTGCTTTACCATTGATGCTTAATTAATTAATTAATTAATTAAGCATCAATTAATCCAATGCAATATGATGAAGCCCAGTGTACATTGGCATATATAGGCAATTCCTTGGTTAGTAGTTTGTGTTTAAACACACACCCAGTTCTGATTTAACACAACCTGCCACTTTAAGCCTCCAGGGTACGGTGAAACAGAATCCCAAAAGAAGGTGAGGATTATATCAAGCTATGCATCACATAGCTTATTCTATATAGAACCAGGCCGTATTGTTTGTGAACTGAACCACATAAAGTAGTCCTTTGCTTCTAGCATAGTGAAAAAGATGGAAAGCACATGGTTTCAGTTCCCAGAGAGAGATTTACTGGTCACATCTCTCATAGTTGCTTCACTGACTTTTCTTTCTTTTATTAAGATAAGGAACTTCTGTTTCCATTGGTATTTTCTTCATCTGTGGTCTCCCTTATTTTCTCAGGGTTTGTTTTTACTGTGAAGGGAGAAGAGGGAGTTTCATGTCATAATAATATGTTCTTGTTCTCTTTATGTATTTATTTACACATACTTACAGATAGATACAATCAGTTTTTTTGTCTTTTTATCCATTGAAGTCTTGAGTAGAAGTTTTATTCCTTGAAAACTTCTGGGAATGAACAAATTATGAATCTTTTTCATTTTTCATAGAATCACATTATGCTTATTTTTTACATTTTCAAGTATGATTATAGAGACAATTTAGCATGTCTCATCCTTGGAGTGTAAATATGCCTCTTGTCTCTGGACTTCCAAACAAGCTATCAAGAGTGGGTTTTCTTGCAGTGCCACCCTAACCAGCTTTTCCTAAGGACTGCAATTACATTGTAGGAAGTCAGCACCCCCCCCCCCCCTAGAGAAGGAAACATTTTGGAGGATATTGAAAAAAGGCAAAATATTATATTTCCTCTAAGTAATAATAGAAAAATCTTAGAAACCAATCCCCAGAAACCAGTTCCCAGTCTCCCTGTCCCAAGTAGATACTCAGGAAACCACTTTTTAGAAATGCAAATTTGATCATCCTATTCAGGAAGACTGGGGCCAGAAACTTTGGAGCTGATGGGATTAGAAAGACACCTAAAATCTACATCCCCCAAAATCTAAAGACATGATCTTTATGACATAATAGGATTAATCCACCACCATTAGAATACCAAAAGAGCACACTGAACCTCAGGTCAAAGTTCATTGCACAGGAACAGGAAGAGCCTCAAATACAATGCCACAGGAACAACCCCAAACACAAAATGGAGCCCAGCCCAGAAAATGATTTTAATCATTTTAATTTAGTAGCCTAGTTAAATATGCTGTGAGAATCCAGCTTTATATTCATTGATTATGTGGCATCAACTCGTGTTCGACTCCTAGTGACCACATAGATTTTCTCCAGGATAATCTGTCCTTTATCGGGTATTTCAGATCTCCAATAGTGCATTCATCACCACTGTAACCAAATCCATTTACCTTCCTTCCGGTCATCCCCTTCTTCTCTTTCCTTACACCTTTCCCAGCATTAGAGCCTTTTCCAGAGAGCTAGGTCCTCATTTAATATGTCTGAGGTAGAGTAATTTGAGCCTGGTTATTTGTGCCTCATGTGAAAACTCTGGGTTGATTTGTTTGATGACCCATCAGATTAGGATTTGTTTTGTTTTGCTTTTTGGCTGTCCATGATATTCTAAGAAGTCTTCTCCAATACCAAAGTTTAAAGGGGTAGATACTCTTCCTATCCTTCTTCCAAGTCCAACTTTCACTTCCATAGAGAGTCACAATTCCATGGCTTGTACAAGTCTGATCTTTGTAGGTATAAACACATCATAGCAAGGACTGCTCTACCAAGCATAGGTCTGCAGAAGACTGGGGTGGTTTTGCAGCCAGATGGTCTGGATCTGCCCAATCTGAAAAGACAGCCAATTAATTATAAGTAGATCATGATTAGTGCAAGTTCAAATAATGCAATATTCAATTTAGTATGAACTGTACATTTATATCAGGTCATGTTTAATGCATTCCAAAATTCAGCCAATGCAAAGCTAGTGTGTGTGCGATTGTGGCTAACACAATTGTAGTTATGGTTTTAGATGCAGCTAATCTTCACATGTATAAAACAGAGAAAAGAATGTCAGAGGAAAACACTAAAGTGTAAATGATGGTGCAAGTGCCCTCTCAAATGAATTTGAAAATATCTTTTTGAGTTGTAGAAACTGTGAAGCAAAAAACTATGCAGGATGACCCTAATTTTAATCAAAGCACGTGAATTTGCTGAGATGTGGGTAAAGCACTCTGTATCTACCAGCATACAGTATGTATGAAGATTTAAAGAAAGTGAAAACAGTTCAGTCTATAGTGTTAAAATATTGTAAGAGAATATAAATGTTTTTGTCACTGTAAGCTTCTCTTTAAGCATTATATTCAGAATTCCTTTGGTTTTATTTTGCTTTTTATAACTGCTAAACTTTTGCTAATCATGAATTTAAATTATAAGTATATTCTTGTTATCCTTTACATCAGGGGTCCCCCAACCCCTGGGTGGCAGTCCAATACTGGGCAGTGGCCCATTAGGAATCGAACCGCACAAGCGGCAGCTGAGCACACTCATGTGTGCAGCTCCACTTGTGTGAGCTTCACAACATTGTGCTCACCTACCACTCACGTGGAATCATTCCCCCCCCCGCCATCAACACCGCTGGTCCGCAAAGCCGGAAAGGTTGGGGAGCTCTTTACATAACACCTTCCCCCCCAAAAAATTACTGATGACCTGGTTTGGAATTCTAACAGAAGTCCCCCCCACACACCATCATGTAACCAAATTTCAGGTGCTTGTCAGTCAGCCCTTATTTATAGCCATTTGCAGCATCTCAAAATCACATGACCATAATTTATATTTTTGCCAAAAACTGGTCTTCTGTTCTTTGGGAAAAATGTTCCATAACAAACAATAGTTTTGTTTAACAATCACAACATCTGTTTAACACAACAGTTGCCACAAAAAAGACTGTAAAATTGGTCATGTGCAACTGTCACAACTTATGACCACACAGGTTCCATTATGGTCATAAGTCAAGAACCATCTGTACTGTAATAATTCATTAGTATACATGTATACTATGTTTAACTCCAAAGCTGGAACCAGTTTTGGAGTTCTTGGTGCTTTCTGAGCTTGGTTGTTTGCTTGCAGACATTTTATTACCCAACTGGGTAATATCTGAGTCATGTATTAGAGAGTATGAAAGACTTCACAGTTCAGTCATGAGATACTATATATTATATTCTGTTGGAACTAATTATCCTATTTTCCAAAAGCGAATTGCTTCCTAAAGTGAATAAATTGATTTTCAAAGTGAAATATCACTTAGAACAGTGCAAATTCAAATAAGGCGACCATTGCATGGGACTCATTAATTGCACTAATCAAGACCTAATTGTAATTAATTAAGTATATCAACATCCAACTCTCCTTTTCTCTGATTTTTGGACTAGGCTTTATTTCCAGTCAAGTTGAAAAAGGGGATCAGTTACAGCCGATGCACTATTTGGAGCCTTCAGTCCCATTTTATACCATCTGCAGTCCCCCAAGATCAAGTTACCAAATCTGGGTTGCAAACATTAGTTTTCAGTAAAACAAAGGAATGCCCAAACCATAATCTTCTAGTATACATAATGCACCTATTTGGAAAGAGGGAGAAAAAGAAGGAAGTACAGATTGAAAATGTCAGATTTGCCTTTTCCAATGAAATCAAAGTCAAAGTTCTGCTGCTTTCAAGGGCTTAAAATATTTTATTTAAAGAACTGTGGGGTTGCACTTAAAGAATAACCTCAGAAGATAGATATAGCCAAAAGCAGTGCATGAGGCAACCTAGAAAGCTGACATTTAAATTTCCTCCAGTACCCATGATCATTGTTTTGGAGCGCTATCCTCCATTGGCCTGGAGCATCATAGGGGGGGGGGAAATGAAGGGGAAGTCAAGATAGGAAAATGCTTTATCCTGACTCAAGCTACTGTTCCATCATTGCTTAAACCATCCACTATTGCCTAACCCAGGGAGCATGCAATCCTTTAGCGCAACTGGGCATAGATTGGATAAATATTGCAGCAACTTTGTTGTTGAAGGGA
Source organism: Protobothrops mucrosquamatus (assembly GCF_001527695.2). Taxonomy (NCBI): domain Eukaryota; kingdom Metazoa; phylum Chordata; class Lepidosauria; order Squamata; family Viperidae; genus Protobothrops; species Protobothrops mucrosquamatus. The sequence goes on from NW_015386397.1 coordinate 1,375,145, forward strand.
AAACTAGATGGGGTTGAGCTTAAGTGACCTATTTAATCAGTTAAACCTTTCTCTTCAACGTGCCACCCCAAAGCTAAACATATTATACTTTTTCAGTCTGGTAATTTGACTTCTCCAGCCCTATGCCTTGTAGCATTCAGAGACCAATCAATAAAACCATGCCCCATCCATACAAAGCAAGAAAATTGCCCATTGTTCGTCCTTCTGAACAGGCAGCAGCTTTCCAAGAGTATTTCCTAGCCTTCCCAGAGATCTATGGGTTGGACCAATGCCATTTGCCTACAAATCAAATAATTATTCCATTCAATAATGGCTCCTCCCCAAAGTACATTTAAAAAAGAAGAGTTCAGAGGTTTCATATGGCCTGGCAATCACTCAAGAATGCTGAGTGCTGATAGAAGCAATTTATTTGCTAACTAATTGATATGAGGAGTTTACAAAATAGAACAGAATGGCTGATTCCTGGAAAGATTTGAAGCAGTTACTGCTCTGTGTAATCTCACAAATATGTATACATTCACTTTGGCCCTTTCAGGTCATAGAAGAGCCCATCCCCTGGGCTTTTGAAAGATAAAATCAATTTGTTGCTACTTCAGATTGGGGTATTCAGTAAGAAAATCCAGTAAGAATGAAGGGGGAAACCAACATTTGATGATGCACGATACACAGAAATACCCTAGTTTAGCATCCATCCCTAATATATTGTTGTTTGGCAGCATTGGCTGAGAAGCCTTTGTAATAGAAACAGTAGGAAGGGGAAGATTCCCATTTAAAAGCTTCTCTTGTCCAAGTTCAGTGGGAAGTCTTAAAGTAAGAAAAAGAAGATGAGTTTCTAATGAGTAAAAGCTGGTTTCTTTGTGGTCCTCAGGGACCCATTGCCTGTGACTGTTCAGATACACCCTCATCTCTCTAAGGGAGAGAAGCTAAAAAGCAGCTGCTTCCCAGCTGTTCTCGTGACTTTGTGGTCCCACTTGTAAACGGGCCTGCATGTCAATCCACTCTGGGCCTCTGTCAGAAGTTGGCTTGGTCTCCAGAGGTACCACAAATAATGCCTCATGGGAGCTTGATCTGCTGAAGTACTTTTTGAAAGGTGAGAAGGAGTGGCTTGATGCTGCTACAGAGACATTACCAAGTATGTTTTCTTTGCAGAATAGAGAAAAACAGAGTAGGGGGAGTAAAAAAAAATCCTAAACAAACCCCAAGCGCTCTTCACACCTGTGATCTTGGAGACTCCCCAGAGCAAGTGAATTCTGCCTGGGTAGATTATCATCGGCACGCTAAGCCTCAGGGGTAACTCAAGATGCCTTTGGTTTCCTAAAAAGCAAAGAAATTTTGTGACTTCAGCTCAATCCAGCCTTATTCTCCCCTCTTTACCTAATATCCAGTCTAGTGACAAGAGTTCTAGAAAATTCAAAAGTTTGTTGATTGTTTTGTGTGGTTAGTTCTAATACAAGTATTGTTTGGTACCAATACTACCCATCTTCTTCAGATCTTCACAACAATGACAGGATCTTCCTACTCTTCCTGCACCCCGAAAATAAACATACAAGATCATTTGAATTCAAATCTTGACAACACTTTTATATGGCAAGAATCAGAATACATGCAAAATTATTTCCCAGACTTAAGGCTCAAAACTTAAGGTTTATTCCAGTTTTTCATTTCAAAATCTGAAATATATGGCAATAAGTATGCATAACATCACTTTGTGCTTGTTTAGAAGAGAGACGCAGATTGCCTTCTAGACCAAAGAGCATGCTTGGTTTTTGAGGGATTGGCTGGGGAGGAAACACATCCTGAAAAATAGTGGGTGAGGCCAAAAGAATCCTTAAAAGGGATACTATCTCTATAGCTAGCTAACATTAAATATAATTAATATCATTACTCCGTGTTGTGCAGCAATAATTTCTTCTTTTTATTCTATTTAAAACTATAAATTGGTAACAAGCTTTGAAAATTGAGGGGAGGCACATCTAAAGTTTGGAGAGATTTTATGTAGCACAAGAGCTTCAAAATATGCCCTTTTGATTTGGAAGCATTTATTTCTATGTTTCCATTTATAGAAGATATCGCAGCAATGTGAAAAACAATATGCAAGATACTATAATCACTAAATATAAAAAAATATACAATACAGTGCTCTAAAATTATGTAAGTTGAAGTATTTAAAGCCCCTGTGAAAAGTCTGGGAGTATACTGTATGTAAAATAATCCTAAAAATTGAGCTCTCTGATTTACAATGTATAAGAAAAATAACCGGGACACATAAAATCAATGTTTCATCCAAACACCTGTTGAAATGAAGATTTTATAAGGCAGAGGTAGGTGCCAATTCCCAACAAATCCTCTGCAAGAGAAGGTTGAAGAGCTGGTAGAGAAGGAGGTATAACCCTGAAGCTCTCATCCTTTCAAGATTCTATACACTTAATCTGACATCCAAGATTTGATTCATTGTACCTAAAAATTAGTAGAAATTCTTTAAGAAGGCAATTCCTTACCCAAGACATGTCAAACACAAGGCCCGGGGGCCGGATGCAGCCCGCAAAGTGGTTTCATGTGGCCCGCAAAGCCATCCTGGAAACAGTGAGGGAACGGCCCCCACTGCTTTGGCCCTGGCCCAGGCCAGCCGGGAGCCAATGTACAATTTTGTGGTGGCCATCTATGCTGAAACATATTCAGTCTTAGCTCCATAAGCCCCCCCCCCCCGCATGGCCTGAGAGGAACAGTGAGGCTCCTCCAGTGGATCATGCCTTGGCACTTGCCCTGGTCCCACTCCCTTCTGCCAGAGACCCTCAGATCTATCCCATTCCTGCCCAGGCCCCCACAGGCCCCCTTGATGCAAACAATGTAGAGCTGGCCACACCCACCCAGTAGGCCACACCCACTCCATCCAGACCCACCCAGTAGGCCACACCCACCCTGGCCACATCCACCTGGCCCCCTGAGGGCAACCGCAATGCTGATGCGTCCCTTAATGAAATTGAGTTTGACATCTCTGCCTTACCCNTCCAGTAAAAAGCAGACTGAGTTGTGCATTGTCTTTTGCCTCCCCATTCTTCCCTTAGTCATTTTGGCCTAACTAAAAGATAGTTCATAGGGCAGCAACCATCTGGTCCAAATGAGGTCTTGTAGTTCCCATGAGCTTCAGCACTCACATGCCTCTCTCACTAGTCAAGACCAAACTTCCACAGAAGTTTGTATGCCCAGGTTTCCACATACATTTTCACAAGCTTGCTGGCTAACTAAGATGCTTTCCAAACGACAGAGAGAACTTCCATTTTCAGTAATCTCCAAAATGTCTTCTGACTTAAACCAGATGCCACATCCTCTACAGTACTGATATTTCAGTTCCAATCCTTGTCTTAGGACTATTGTATTACTCTTTTCTTTCCTTTTCTTTCCTATTGCCAATGGGACCTGCAGCATGCCCTCTCTGGGAGTTCTAGTGGGACTATCAGATGTAATTGAAGAAATGCAGACTTACTTGTTGAGATGGGAAAGCTGCAAGCAATCTTCAGATACCTCATACAGGTACATCACCCATCCCAAAAGCCAAAATAAGCAAAGAAGTAACCAGCCTTATGGAAGCTGGTTCCATGTGCTATGTATTTTCATAATCTCTTTCTAAATATAGATCTAGCTAATGATTATTCTAAATATGAACTTATGCAATCTTATATTAAGAAAAGGCTGAGTGAGAGATCACTCAAGATATTATAAGTGCAATCCCAGCAGAAATATGTAGGCAAGAGATCATGTATCAATTTAGCTGTATTCGCTTTTTATACATGATCTAAACATTTCAGTTCTTTAGAAACTTATAAAATACAGGAACAACTGGACATCATCAAAAAAAGAAAGAAAAAAGAACCAGCTACAGAGTAAGAACAAAGAGAAGCTATATATTTTCGACATGGCATTTTTATGTACAGTATGTGGCAATTTATTGTAAACCAAAGATTCAGTTATAGATTTAAGAAAGCTCATGAACTGAAGGAGATGTTTTCTGAATGCCTTCCCTCAGCAATTCATTAGATGCGGGTGGACGAAGGTTTTTGAAAAAGTTATACGATAGCAAGGTAAATTGGAATCTCAATATTGTGGGAAACAGCAAAAGGTTACTAAAACCCATGCTGTAAAATTGCTAACAAACAACTGCTAACAAGCAACACAAAGTGAGTGGATGCTATAACATAAAAAAAGAAGAGAGAAAAAATAATTTAGGGTTGAGAGAGAAATTGGCTTAGAGCTTTATTTCTTTGTTTAGGTACTTTCTGTATCTACAAAATTCCCTTCCAAGGGATACGCATTTGGTGCAACATTGCCTCTTAAAAGGACCTGGAAAACCTGTTTCTCTGAGCTGTTTTTCATCAGGACGCCTGACTTTAAAAAAAAATAAAATAAAATAAATGGCTGCTATTTTTAAACTGGTCTTTGCTATTTGCTTATGTTACCTGCTTCAGCTAATATGGCTTTTTAAACATTCAGATTTCTGTTTTAATGTTTGTCATATTTTCATGGAACTGAATTGGATTTAAACGTATTAACTATTTATAACTAATTAACTTCATTGTCTTATTTATTTCAATTGGTTTGTGCCAAATAGGATTACAATAAGTCTAGATCCAAATCTGTATCCTTTTTATTTAAATTATTTTGAAAGAGATTTATTTTTAAATAAAGTAACAGCAAAGTTTCTTTTGTTGAAGACTGCATTTTTTTGACTGACTGATTGATTGATTGATTCAGTGGCTAATTATATGTCATCAGCTTATTGTAGACTCTTAGATCACATAGATTTTCTCCATTGTATCTGTCCTTTCCCTGATTTTAAGTCTTCCAATAGTATTTGACACTGTGTTGAATCCATCCACCTGGCTGCTAATCATTTCTTCTTTTTCCTTCCACTTTTCCCAGCATTAGTGCCTACTCCAGAGGGTTAGTCTCTGCATAATGTGTCTGAAATAGATTAATTTGAGTCTAGTCATTTGTGCCTTGGTTGAAAATTCTGGCTTGATTGGAATGATGATTCATTTGTTTTCTTGGTTGGCCATAGGTATCTCAGAAATCTTCTCCAACGCCAACATTCAAAAGCATCAATAATCTTCCTACCAACTTTTTGGTGGTGGGCAGGGCCAAAAGGAATCAAGTCCAAAATCAGGTGGAATTGCCCATTTCATTCTACATTTCCCTTTTCCTTTTTCCTTTCACCCTGTTTTTCTATCAGCAGGTGTATTCATATAATGCACTTGGTTAGTAAGTTGACTCATTTCTCTGGATTTGTATAAACATACTGAATTTTAAATTAAGAAAAGGAACTGAGTTTGTCCACCAAGCTAAGACCACCTCTCCAAAACTCACCATGATTAAAACTAATCAAGCTTAAAATGCTCTCCAAATGCAGCCACAAGGTAAGCAAATGACCAGGAAGACCCTTTCTCATTTTGACACCCTTTTTCTTTCTCTCAAGCAATTGGTTGTCAGGATTGGGCTGAAGATGACTCTTATCAAAAGCCTAAACTGAATGCTGGCAGAACACTTCTAAAAATTGGAAAGCAGAGAGCAGCATCAAAGTAACTTGAGGACCACCTGTAACTGTGTCACAGATTGTCTCTTCTGTCCTGAAAGATGCCCTAAAAATTTCTAACATAATTCAAAGCAGAAGTGATTGTGGATATGATAAAATAAGACGGCACTTGCAATAGTGAGGTCAAACCTCTGTCTGTTCAGAGAGCAGAAGGAATGGCCTTGCAGGGCAGACAGGAGAGCCTTGCAGGGCAGACAGGAGAGCCTTGCAGGGCAGACAGTCAAGGGAGAGAGGCTTGAGCCCAAGTTAAGGAAATAACATGAGAAAACATCTCACACAGTCCCTCACTAGATTACAGAAAAATAAAATGAGGGAGAAGCACATTCAGATCTATAAGATTTTGTTACCATAGTTGAATGTTTCTCAACCTTGGCAGTTTGAAGATGTGTGGCAAAGTTGAGAAATACTGCTACAGCTGTTACAATAAAAATAGCCGTGACCTATATGACATTGGTTTCTTGATCTACGTGTTGACCTGACAGCTTTTTTTTTTTTTTTTACATAATCATATTTAATCATTGAATCACACTATTGTGGCTGTCACTTTGACTTTCTTAAGCATATCCTACTGATCCCCTACAGCAGCTTATAAACAGGAAGAGAAGGAAGTCTAGTTTATGTTACTCTAAAACAAATGAATGCAAAATTATTATGATATGAAATATGGCTCTCTGAAACATTACAGTATAAAAAAGCACAATAAAACCACCAGTGGGATTTTATAATATTATTTTGCAACTCAAAACTATTCTTGCTACAAATTTTGGATGCCCAGAGTTCAATAATACACATGTTTGGCACTGCAATTGATACCAGGTCAGTATTTCAATCTGGGTGTCACTACCAAGTAGCCCTGTTTTCTTCCTTCTCCTTCTCTTTTGATTTTTATGTTCCCCTGTTTGTGAGGTGTTCAGTAGTTAGGCCTGCTCTGCTTGTTTCTTGCCTTTAAGAGAAAGGTAACATCCTGACTAGTCATTCAGCACTTACTTAACTTGATGAAACCCGATGTGTCTCTTACAAAGCCAAGCAGGTTTTTTAGTACAGCCTAGCATGTGAGATGCTTTACCTCAGTATTTTCCAAACTTGGCAACTTTAAGAAGTGCTGTATGGATTTTAACTCCCAGAATTCCCCGATCAATATCCTGGCTGGGGTAATTCTAGGAGTTGAAATCCCTTCTTCTTAAAGTTTCTAAAGTTTAAAAAACACTGCTTTACATACTAGGCAGATACCACCCCTCCCCACTGTAATACTTTTGGTCAAAAGATAAATCTTCTCCATTATCTGCTCCAAGATTATCTGCTAATACTCTCCCATATTAAATAAAAAACCTTCTTCTGTCCCTTAGTGGGTAAGGAACGTTTCTTCCTCCTGGGGTTGTATTTATTTATTTATTGCCTCCGAGGGTCACAGGGCAGAATCAAAGTTGTGGTGGTGTGGCAAAAGAGGTGTGCTAAGCCTGCAGAGGCTTAACCCACTGCCAGTTCTCACACAAGGCATCAACATCTAGATTGGAGGCTGCATGCAGGCATCAGCCATAGGCTGCCTACCTTTAGATAAGCTGCATAGTTTTGATTTAAAAACCACCACAGTAAAGAAACAAAATTTTCTACACTATTCCCTGCTTGCCTCTGAAGTAGAGCAGTCCTAACTGTTATATGAAGCAATATATTTTAAATCGAATATGCATTTCCAGAGCTAATTTTCTCTGCCAATTGACAAACCTTGTTTCTCTCACCCCCACTTGAGATTAGAAAAAAAATATTTTCAACTTTTTGTGGAGATACGTTAAAACAAGCTAGAGGTGGGGAAGAATTTCCACCATTTAAAATCCCTTTAAAGGCTTTTATAAAAATCCTCTGGTTTGTGAAAAGTGTGATTATTTAACTTGAAGCCAGATCAAGGGCACAATCCTAGATTTTAAAATACTAACAAAGAGTTTATTTGAGTATACACGAAGTGCTTTTCCTTGCCTATCTGAGCATACACAGCTTTAGAAAGAGGAAAGAAAGTTTAATAGGCAGAGTGTCTTTCCTGCTCTTGATATGAAACCAGCTGGGTGTGTTTGTGTGTTATAAAGTAGTGTCCACCCCATCGTTCAGAAGGCTCTTAGACTTCCAGTAAAAATACACTGCTTTGGATAATGCACATCCTATCAAACATAATACTAAGCAATGTATACTATAGAGAGGAGCCATTAGGTGCACTCATGAATGAAGTTAGTTAATTCTTTCTGTTAAAAAGATTTACAGGTTGCCCTGTTATCTAGCAAAATGTTGCTCCTCTTTAAAAATGGGTGTAATTTTCTGTTCTAGAGCCATTTGTGTGACAGTGCAACACAGAGTTACAGGCAGCCATACATATCCAAAATCATTAGATCTGGATGCAAACTTATAGGTAGAAACTCAGAATGATACAGATTCATCAAAGTCCATCATCCTTTGCAGCTCTTGGAATTGCCTTGCGATGGCCTCTCTGTCTGCCCCATGCAAACTCATACCTACCATAGTTTGGTTTTCCTTAGAGTGAAAGGTGAACACAGCTAAATGCAGTTTATCCCATGGTTGAGCACAAGGATCACCCTGTTGTACAATGTACAGTTGGCATCCATAGTGAGATTAATAACAAAGTAAAGAAGGCAGCTTTAACCCAAGAAGAGGAGGAGATGGAGAAAGTGAAAAAAAGTAGTTTGCATACTTAAGACTATAATGATAGTCATAATGGATAATAAACTCCATTGATGGGAGTTATTTCTGAGCGAGCCACTTAAGGATAGTGTTTTAACATGGAATATAAATCAGAAACTAACACCTTAGAATAAATGAGGCAAGATATATGTGCATATAATCATTCATGCAGCAATTATTATTCATGTTACATTAATAGGAAGAGGTTCTAATTTGGTAAACATTTAGTATAGGGCAGTTGCTAAATCTTTAACATAAAAGATAATTACCCCTCTCTCTTGCCAAAGCTGATTTAATAGCCAAGCACTAGGAAGCAGTAAAAGGGTAACTATTTATAGCTAATCAGAGTCAATCAAGGCACGAGTGACTAAGAAAATCTGAGAAAGATTTATGATCTTACAGTGTGCTTTACTTAGTTACCAGAGTTAAGAGTGCTTAACTTAGTTACCAGAATTTTCTGAGTTTATACAATGCAGTGAATTACAATTTAAGGAAAAAGACTGATTGTGAACATAAAAATAAGTCAACCAAAAACATAATTAAGAGATTTAGTTCCTGTTATTATTGATGAAATTTGACTTGTGGTTAAACCACGGCTTCTCATGATTCTGGCTGCGATGCTGTAGATCAGGGGTCTTCAAACTTGGCCCTTTTATAATTTGTGGACTTCAACTCCCAGAATTCCTCAGCCAGCAAGTCATAAAAGGGCCAAGTCCACAAGTCATAAAAGGGCCAAGTTTGAAGACCCCTGCTGTAGAAATTTATTGAACTACACTTCCCAGCATCTCCTAGTATTGATCAAGCTGATTTGGGGCAGCGGGAAGCTAAAATTTCATCAGTTTTTAAAAGTTAGCCTTGGCTTTGTGGAAAGTGTTGTAGAACCGATTTGGCGTTGAATAGAGAGCGCCCCCTTCCGGCCAACAAACCCTTCATTCTCCCTCCTTCGAACGTTAAGACGCCTTCGTGCCGCCTTAGAGAGAGCCAGCTTTAGAAACGCGCACACGCGCGCGCTTGCGGAGCGTTTGTTCGAAGGGAAGAAAGAAAGAAGGAAGTAGAGAAAAAAGCCAGAGATCTTCGCAGATAGGGAAGAGTTAACCCACTGAATGCAGGCGTCGGGAACTCCGGCCAAGTCCCCACAGCGTGTGCGTTGTTGGTACCTGGGCGCCTGCCCCTGTCTCTGGGGTGGAGCCATCTCTAACCACAGGGCAGCCCTGTCTGCATTCCTTCAGAATGACTGACAGCTGCGTGACTAGCTCGGCTCATCCCAGCTCGTTTTTTGGATCGAGTTGAAAGAGCTGCCTCCTCCGGGCTAATTCAAACGACTGCCTTTTGAAATCCTCCGATTCGGGAGCGAGGGAGTCAAGGCAATAGGTCCAGAGGGTGGCTGGCTAGCTAGCTGGGTGGGTTCAGATTGCTGGCTTGCACATTTCTGAGCGAGAGGTTGCCTGACAGAGGCTCCTGCGCCTTGGAAGCTGAGTTCTCTAACAAGGATCAAGTCCACAAGTGCTTGTCCTGATAAAAGGCTGTCTGGGCTGATGGAATCTCAGTGAAGGGGCTGCTCAAAGGCTCTGGAGTTTCCAGACCTTCTGTGGCTTCTAATGGAAAAAAAATGAGCTAGGTGTGTGAGTGTGTTGGGGGGACATAAGCTGAACTTGTCAGAGCAGCAGAAAGTTGCACCAGTCTCGTTGCTTTCTGCCTTGCTGCACAGTGTAGTGGTCAGTGATCACTAGAATTGGAAAATACAGGTTCCAATCAGGGATGGGTTAGGAAATTTGAGGGGAGAATCTTGGGAGAGAGATTCTGAAGATCATAATCTGGAATCACACATTGGATTAAGTTAGTAAGTAGTTCTTTGCTGCTTAGTGTATTGGGAAAAGTCTACCATTGTGGTGTTTTGTTTTGTTTTTTAAGTACGCCACGTTTAAGCAGACCAAAGTTTGGTGTGGTAACTCAAGTCACTGAATTAGAAGAAGCCTAACCCCATGTTTGTTTTAAGAAATCCAGACTTGGAACATCTTTCTCTGATCGTTTACAGAGAAGGTGCCCATGGATATCTTGTTTTGGCATCTACCAGACTCTCTGCCTCACCTGGAGATTTACATTAAAGAATTATTTTAATTAAAAAAAATGAAAAGGAGAATGCTACAAAGCAAAAGTACCCGCCTCCAGACTTAATTTTATTTCCAAGAATATCTCCAGGGCTCAAGAGGATCCCATGAGCTTTCTTAGAAAATAAAAATGATGTACTGCTGCAGTCCAGGTGCTATGTTTATCTATCCTGGAAAAGGAACAAGAGATTATATGGGGTAAGGAAGATGTTGTGTCCCAATACAGAATGAAGTGGATTTGACACTCCTTTCCAGAACTCTCTGGTTTGATAATATCTATTTTTTAGACCAAGGTTTCCCAAATTGTAAAATACACCTCCATTGTGGAGATGTAGACATTCTGGGGAAAGTGTGAAGAACCTTTTAGTTAAATTGCTACAATAAATTATCTTGTTAAGTGAATCATATGGTTGTTAAGCAAATTTGACTTCCCCCATTTTCTTTGCTTAACAGAAGCCAGTTGGGAAGGTCACAAATGGTGATCACATGACCCTGGAATGATGCAACCATTGCATGCCAGTTGTCAAGCATCCGAATTTTAATCACATAAATGTGGGGATGCTACAACAATTGTAAGTGCAAGGACCAGTTATAAATGATTTCTTTTCAATATCATTGTAACTTCGAATGATCATTAAACAAATGGTTGTAGATCAAGGACTATCTATTTTATGGCAGGTAAGATTATATTAAAGGGAGGTGTGATGGCAAAAAGTTTGGGAACCTCTGTTTTAGACATTTAGATAAATGGTTTTCTAATTAGTTGTGTGTTGGATCGGCATGAGAACACTTGGTTTATTTTGAAAAGGCACTTCCTGGAGATAATGTGATTCTTGTTGTGGAGACAACAAATTGGCACAGTTCTCCTTGTTGGAAGACTTGTGTAACCCCAAGATATTGTCCAGCAGTTATAGCAGTGAGACCTGGCAGAGTTGAAGTGATGCCATGCAGCTATGTTGCTTTCCATTTAGAAATACTGCCCGGACAGTGGGAGAGATGTGTAACCTTGCAAAGCAGCCTTATCAAAGCCAAGCATCCTTCAAAACATTCCACAATCTGTTCTATATTTATTGAACTGTCTTATCATTAATCAGTTTCTTCAACCAGACATCAATAAGGTATAACTGTTTTCATGCTAAAATTAAGATAAAATTACATCCACAACATTCCCATCAAATATTTGCTTTTTTATTGGATTGCTGTCTTGTAGCTATTTTTGTATTTATTTCAATGTTAGTTCATGTTGGGTATTTTGCTATTTTATGTATTTTTATTATGGTGAGCCACCCAGAGTTGGTTGGAAGCAGAAACCATCCAAACTAAATAAAATAAAAGGAAGAAAGCAATAGGGAAAGAGGAAGAGAAGGACATTTAAAGGGTTTGATTTCATGTGGTTATTAGATCCATGTATGTATGTATTTTCATGTGGTTATTAGATCCATGTATGTATGTATGTATGTATTTATGTGGTTTTTTCATGTGGTTATTAGATCCATGTATTTTTTTCATGTGGTTATTAGATCCATGTATGTATGTATGTATTTAATCAATTTATTTATATACTATTTACTCCAGCAACCCCAATCTAATGAATCATATCAAGAGTCTATTTCAGGAGCACCTTGATATATTTGGAAGACCCACCTTGTTGTTTCCCAAGATCTAGTAATTCAAAGGCATTTTAAATGTGGAGACCTGTGGAATCATCATGGATATACTGTTAAATATATTCTCCATGTAATTTTATAATTGTTCTTTCAAACTACTTGGAATACTGCATCCAGTTTTGGTCACCACAATGTAAAAAAGATGCTGAGACTCTAGAAAGAGTACAGAGAAGAGCAATAAAGATGATTAGGGGACTGGAGGATAAAACATATAAGGAACGGCTGCTGGAATTGGGTATGTCTAGTTTAACGAAGAGAAGGACGAGGAGGGACATGATAGCAGTCTTGAACACTATCTAACAAAATGAAATTCAATGGTGAAAAAAGTAAGGTTCTACATTTAGGCAAGAAAAACCAAATGTACAAGTATAGTATAGGGGGTACCTTGCTCAATAGTAGTAACTGTGAGAGGGACCTCGGAGTCCTAGTGGACAATCACTTAAATATGAGCCAGCAGTGTGCTGCAGCTGCCAACAAGGCCAACACAATGCTGGGCTGCATTAACAGTGGGATAGAATCAAGATCACGTGAAGTATTAATACCACTTTACAATGCCTTGGTAAGGCCACACTTGGAATACTGCATCCAATTTTGGTCACCACGATGTAAAAAAGAAGTTGAGACTCTAGAAAGAATACAGAGAAGAGCAATAAAGATGATTAGGGGACTGGAGGCTAAAGCATATAAGGAAAGGCTGCTGGAATTGGGTATGTCTAGTCTAATGAAGAGAAGGACGAGGGGGGACATGATAGCAGTGTTCCAATATCTCAGGGGCTGCCACAAAGAAGAGGGAGTCAAGCTATTTTCCAAGGCGCCTGAAGGTAGGACAAGAAGCAACAGACGGAAACTAATCAAGGAGAGAAGCAACCTAGAACTAAGGAGAAACTTCCTGACAGTTAGAACAATTAACCAGTGGAACAACCTGCCTCCAGAAGTGGTGAATGCTCCAACACTGGAAGTTTTTAAGAAGAGACTGGACAGCCATCTGTCCGAAATGGTGTAGGGTTTCCTGCCTGAGCAGGGGGTTGGACTCGATGACCTCCAAGATCCCTTCCAACTTTATTATTATTATTATTATTATTATTATTATTATTATTATTATTATTATTATTATTATTATTATTATTATTATTATTATTATAATATAACTTAATGGCCAGTACCATATTAAGAGGTAATAATGGTCAATAATGGTCACTATGTTATAGCCATACAACAGAAGGAATTCTAGAGATCATTTAATCTGCTTAATTCTGGAAATGCAGTGGCAGATGGAAGCATAGTATTTTTGATAGATGACAGATGATAGAATACATTTATTAGATGCAGATGACAGAATACATTTCTGAATTCAGGGACTCTGGACAACCTGTATACTGTACTTCACGAGAGTGGGGAAAATGTGGAAGCATCTCAAAACTTGATCCAAGGGGCTTTAAGCTGAAACTTGTGAAGGAGTGAGAAGAGATCTATATAAGATATGGAAAGAGTCAGTAATGAACAGATAAATGCAGGAAGCAATTTTTTTTTATTTTATTTGTATTTACAAATAGTTCAAGGCAGTGAATATATCTAATATAACTTCCTTCTCCTAATTTCCTCCAATACAACCCTGTGAGATGAGTTAGGGTCGGCGAGCGAAGAAGGCGCGTTGGACCGCGGGACCACCTGGGCGGGGCCGCGAGCGGAGAAGCCTAGCGGAGAAGCCTAGCGAGGCCCAGCGGAGAAGCCTAGCGAGTGGAGAAGCCTAGCGAGGCCCAGCGAAGCCCAGCGTGGTGACGACTTGGGGCTTAGCGGCCAGGAAAATCGGCGGCCGGATGCGGTGGCGGCCTAACGGCCTGATGCGGCGATGGCCAGCGGCTTGACACGATGGCAGCTCGGCGGCCTGAGGAAAATCTACGGCCCGAAGCTGTGGCGGCCTAGCGGCCTGACGCGGCTGCCTGGCGGCCCGATGCAGCGGCGGCCTTGCGGCTTGTTGAAGATCTGGCGGCCCGATGAGAGTCTGGGGCTTGGCGGCGTGGCAGCTTGGCGGCCTAGCGGCCTGGTGACCGGGGTGGCCCGAAGGCCTGTAGGGAGAAGTGACCAGCAATGTGGCATACAGCGGCCCGGAGGTTGTGCCGGCCCAGCAATGCGGTATACAGCGGCTCGGAGGGTGCGCCGGCACAGTGGCACAGCGGCCCGGGCGGAAGAACGGCCCGGGCGGAGGACAAGGCCCAAGGGAGGTATTTGCCGGAGGGATATGCCTGATGGTGAGTGCCTGGGGGCCCTGGGGACCTGTGTGACTGGGCCTGGCATGCCTGGAGGCCTACGCTGCTGGGGCTGGCCGACTTTGACTGCAACTCCCTCCCCCCCTTTTTATGGGGGGTTAAAAGATCTATGAACTATGCTGCCTTCTTCCAATTCATCTAACCCCTCGACCACCACCACGAGGACTTTCCCCCTTCCCGACTCTGCTGTTG
>NW_015386397.1:1392101-1421616 GCF_001527695.2 Protobothrops mucrosquamatus
GTTCCAGCTTGCGGGACTGGCCTAAGGGATTTTAAAGGGGTTTTAATCACTTTTAATCGGATCAGATTTAAATATTTCTTTTTAATTAATTTTAAATGTGTACTGTATTTTTGTATTTTATCTGATTGTTAGCCGCCCTGAGTCCGTAAGGAGAAGGGCGGGATATAAATTTAATAAAATAAATAAATAAAATAAATAAGAGAGAGTAATTGACCCAAGGTCATCCAGCTGGCTTTCATGGCTAGAACTCACAAAACTCACAGTCTCCCACTTTCTACCCTGGTACCTTAACTACTAGACCAACTTTTATGACCCAAGGATTCTACCACCTATGTAGAACTGCAAAGAGCAGGGGAAACAAACAGATGAAATTAGAACATTTAAGAAATTTATAGGAAGTGATTTAGAAGACATTTTTGAATTAGTTAATAGACAAAATACTCAATACTCGTTCCATTCGTGAATTTGGTAGAGTAACTTGTGAGTTGAATGTAAGGATTGGGGAATATTAAGTTATTCAAAAATAATAAGACAGACAAAATGGAGACAAAATAGCACTATATGTAGAGAAAGTACACAAATATATTGGGGTTCAGAATTTAACCAGTCAAGAGAATTTGTACAAGAGTACAAGGAAGGTAGAAGATCTGGATAATGCCCTTCCAGGCCATACTCCAAAACTTTCAGGGAAGAGATACATGGTAATAATGGGACCCAGAAATTTTTTGAAAAATGAAGCTGGCTAAAATTAAAAAGTTCCAAACATTTCTCTGGTCTTCCAACTGTTTCAGTTTCCAAAAGGTTATAGGAGAGAGAAGAGGGATCAGCTTTCCTAGGTCTAAATCTAACCAGTGAGGAAGAGCTAGTTGAAGAGGTTTCACTACCATACTTCCTTTGGTGGAAGCGAGGACGTCCGTCACCTTTGGATCAAGATAAAAGGGAAGATAAAAGCACTAAAGACGAATTTTCTTCTTCTGGATCCATTGCTAGATCCATTGTTAGGTAAATAATAACAGGAAAGGGAGAAGAGGACATAACTTTTCGGTTTCTACTTCGGGGCTTTTCAACCTTTTCAGAGATTGTACCACTTTTAGGACATGACAATATTCGAGTACCATCAGTGCTTAGCAAGGGGTCAAAAACTTGATGACTAAAAAAAGGGGGGGATTTTGGGCTTTACTCTTGTTATAGAAATGGCTGGTTTATAATATGGAAACATACAAAGTTGAGGTTCAGTATTAATGCTTCCTTCTACTGCAGTTGTTCTCAACCTTTTTAATGCCGCGACCCCCAACCGGTCGTAAGTCGAGGACTAAACCTGTCGTAAGTCGAGGACTTTCCCTGCCCGGGAGCGCCGCACATGCGTGGTTCCGCCCCCTGCGCCGGCCGAGGCGTAGCTGGCAAGCGGCAGAGACGGAGCAGGCCGACCACCAGCTGGCCCAGCTCAAGGGAGGTAAGGCACCTGCCGGAAAAGGGGAAAAAATGGACAGCCTTGCTTGGCGACCCCCGTGAAATGGTCGATCGACCCCAAATGGGGTCACGACCCATAGGTTGAGAACCGCTGTTCTACTGCAACAGAGAAAGTCGGAAGTCAATGCCTTTTCTTTTTCCCTTCTCCCCCTCACTTTTTTCCTTTTTTTCTTTCACCCTTCGCTCGCAAAAGCCCCTTGCTCTTTCTCTCTCACACACATTTCTCCCAGAAAGCGTTCCCCCCCTCTTTCTCCTTACCGCTTCTCTAACAAAAACACTTTTCTCTTCTGACTCTTTCTCTGGAGACTTTTTTATCTCTACCTCTCCAGCCAAAACTGCCTCCTTTTATAGCTTCTCCTGTCTCCGCCGCCACCTCCTCCTTCTATCTCTCCCAGGTGTGCCGGAAATGCCGATCCTGGGGCCTTTGTCTTGGCCTGGCAGCCCTGCAGCTCCTGAGGACTCTCTCACGGCGCTGTACCGCTTTAGCTCGTTCCCTCCCCGCTACTCTTGGCTAGGCAGGGTCACGTACCACCTGCCAGGTGCCAATGTACCACCGGTGGTGCATGTACCACTGGTTGAAAATCCCCGTTCTACTTTGCTATGAATCTCTCCCAAAATTGGTATTCTTTTCAAATTAATCTAAGCAGAACAAATGGCAGAAAGAGAAAATGACAACCCAAGGTAGGTATAGTTTGAGAACATCTGAGTGTCATGAATGAAGTCTATAAGACTCGTCACTCAACCAATTACATATGAGAGTCTTCAAAGAATTTATGGGTTCCTCTGCTATGCCAGCTGCTATGATTTATTTAAAACTGTGGCAAAAAAGTTTGTAAAATCAGGCATGACTCACTTAACAACCTTCCTTAGCAACTAAAATTTTGGTCCCTATGGATGTAAGTCAAGGATTACTTGTCTGATGTAGTTATAAATTACCTAGATAATAGAAAGTTATTACAGACAACATAAAGAGATTGATGATAGCAAGCACTTCAGGAGGATCATGAAGATCTGGAACAATGAGTCAGAATCAGCAACAGAGATAATAGCAAGATCCTACATTAGAATAAGAAAAGAAAAGAATGTAGGATTGAGAATGGAACATATGAAAAAGGATCTGTGTTTCTTGGTGGAGCACAAATTGAAGATGAGCCAGGAGTGCAATGAGGCTGTAAAAAAATGCAAAGGCAATTCCAAAATTCATCAACAGAAATGTATGATTACGCTCAAGAAGTAATCAATCCTTTTCATTCTGCATTGGTCAGACAACTTCATATAATTTTGGGCACTACATTTTAGGAAGGATATTGACAAACTGGAACGTGTCCAGAGGAGAACAATCAAGATGATAAAGGGCCTAAAAAGAAAAAAAATATTCATGGGAAACAGTTGCTGGGTAGGCTGGAGAAGAAACTGTTTCCAAGGTGTCTGATAAGCTGTCAGGTAGAAGATAGGACAGAATTATTCAGAAGTGTTCTAGAAGACAGGGAAAGGAACAACAGTTTTAAATTACAAGAGAATAGATTCTGGTGCGATATTAGGAACAGAATGAATCCAGAGATGGTAGACTCTATAGCATTGGAGTTATTTAAACAGATCTGTAGTAATTAATTCCTATATGATCATTAAGATCCCTTTCAATCTTTACATTCTATGTTGGAGCTAATGCCACATTAGAACAAGAACTAATACTAGGGTTTATCCAGAGGGGGGGAAAGCCTAAGCAAGACATTTCCGGGTTGGCTAATCCTTTTCTGCCTGGATTCAGTTCAACTCCAGTATCAACAAGAAAAAATACTAATTAGCTTTTTAATTTATAGAAATAAAGTAATTACTTCTTTAAGCAGTCCTAGTTGCCTTTCAAAAAAGAAAACAGTGCAGGAGATTGTGAGTTCTAGTCCTGGATTAGGCATGAAAGCTGGCCAGGTGACCTTGGGTCAATTATTCTCTCTCAGTCCAACTCACCTCACAGAGAAAATAGAAAGAGGAAGATGTTTGCCACCCTATAAAATAATACAGGTAAGATACAAATTAAATAAATAATAAATTCATCCATTCATTCATTGGTGATCTACAGTAACGTCCTTATATGCATCAACCTGTTGTCCAGATCTCTTGTTTGTTTTGTGCTGCAATGACTCTAATCTAAGTCCAAGGTTTGGAGGCTATGTCCCTCCAGCTGGGATTCCATATTTCATTATTGCCAGCTGAATAGTCAATGGTCAAGGATAATGGAAGATGTATTCAAATAACTCCTTGAGACCTGTAGATTTTTCATTCCCCAGCCTACATGTTAGGGAGGTAAATGATTCATTTATAGAGTGTAATGATCTGGATTTTATAAAATGAAGCACATGAGTGAAAACTTGTAGAATTCAGTGTGGGAATGGTGTTTTTGAACATATGGTCCATTTTCCATGTTGTTTCATATCCCCAAACCTGAAAAAGGTGGAATAATATAAGTATGCAAAGAAAATTGTTTCATAAAGAGCAGTAAGCCAAGGAAAGGATAACTTAGAAAAAGTAGGCACATTTGACTGCTGGAAATACCTCAATTGTCTGGATGTGAGACACAATTCCCGTGCTCATTATTGGGTGTTGTGAGTGAAACTGCATTCTTATGATGGACCTAAAGTTTAAACATGTGCAGGGTGTATAAAAATGAATGAGGAATGCCCATGCCAGCTTAACTTCTGCTGTGAATCTTTCATATAGCAATTGAGGTAAATTTTGTTACCATTTTAGACTGCTTGTGGTATAAGCCTAGGGGTGATCTGCTAAGAATGTGTGACAAATGCTCAAGTCATAAAAGTAATTTTCACAAACAGCTGATGAGTTGGTAAACCTGTTTTTAGAGCTGAACCAGTTCAGAGGGTGCTCATGGACACAAATGTCTGCAGTTCCTCCATGCAATAAAATCAGATCTTTCCATAAAGAAAACTAGAGGCCAAGGAATTATATACATTGCCTTGCCCTGTCATCTGCTTGTTAAATTTTACAGAAGAACAATACCAGTAGTTTGAATCATTACAAGCACAATTTCTTTTTTCCCATCTGACATTTATCAAAACTAAGTGGCTTCTTGGGAATATTATCTATTTGGTCAGAATGGGGATTGGATCCAGCTACCTGTTTCAAAAAAATGTGACTATTCTGTTCTATTCTTCTCTGACATTGGTGAGTTTTCAGCCTTCTCCAGCTCTTCTTGATTAATAGAGATTATAGCTCTCATACTGCAGGGTATGTTGTCTAGGACTTGAGGGATTATTGACAGTATAAGGGTGCTAGATTGCAGAAGATTGAATAGTACTGAGGCAGCAATGATTAAGAATCCCTTACAGATTAACAGCTATAAACAGAATCTTGCTCTGTAGGTTGTATGATTATTCATCTCCATCCAGCAGTAGAAATACAGGGAACTGTCCTTGGCAGGGCATATATTGGATAGGTGAGAAAGACAGGGTTTTACACACACACACATACACACACACACACACACACACACTGCCAGTTTAAATCACTTTTGACTCTCACTGAATTCAGTACAATGAGTTTTTGAGACAGCATTCCTATTCAGTTCCTAGTTCAAGGTCTGAAGGCGTCCTCAATCCAGCAATTTCAACTCTGCATGTGCTGAAGTAAACATATGATGTGCTTTTAGAGTCCTTCCATATCAGAAATCATTAGAACTATTTAAAAAATTGTGCACCTCCTCCATCTTTTCTTCCTTAGTAGGTCTTCTCTAATGGAAAAGATGAAATAGCTGATAGGAAATATATGGAAGACTTATAGGTTAGAAGACATTTCCCAAGATGACATTTCAGATATGAAGCCGTCTGATTCACAACACAACACACCAGGAATCCCCTGAGCTGCTTCTAGACCAGGGGTCCTCAACCTTGGCAACTTTAAGGTTTGTGGACTTTAACTCCCAGAATTCTGGGAGTTGAAATCCACAAGTCTTAAAGTTGCCAAGGTTGAGGACCCCTGTTCTAGACAACAAACTGGATCATTATTCAAATCTAGGAATTTGGTATTGAGATCTGGTACACTGAAGAGCTCCATGTTGGTAGGATGATGCTGTAAATGAGCATAACACACTCTCCCTCTCTCAATAATTTAAATCTGGTCAGTCTTCCAGCACTCAAGCTATCATAACAAGAGACACCTTCAGTACAGGAATCTGTGGCCTCCAGTTTGGGAAGGCTGGCTGGAAACATTCATCAGCTACTGACAAGTTTGACATTCATCCCTTGATTTGCCCTTTGGCCTTCACGATGGTGATGATGAAGCCATACCAAGACAGCCCAGCCAATGATTGTCCAAGGATCTGTCACTATCCCTGCCAGAACAAACAAAAGAGACAAATGGCCCCCATCAAGAGTAAATGGCACTTAATCACATGCAGAAGGGAAACTGGTCAAGCAGACTAGCCAGGCACCATATGTGAATTCTTAACTAATCGCCATAAATTGTCCCAATTTGTTAAGCTATGCAGTGGGCATATGAACCCCCAAAAGCTTCAAAATTCTTTCAACTTCAGCTGCATGGAAATAATTTTGCACTTGTACCTGCCTGGACATTTTCCTAGCTTGACTGAAAATGGCAGTCCTGCAGTTGGTGCTGTTTGTTGCCTTCTAGCATTCTATGCTTTGTGCATTGGTGGTGGAGGGTATTGGTAAAGGAAGAACTTAAAAAAAGAATTTGAAGTTGAAGGAATCCATTGAAAATCATGTTTAGCATGAAACAGGACAAAGGTATTAGAGGTATAACCTATATAATAACTGATGTACTGTCCAAGTCAATCTTCCCAAATGAGTGCCTTTCAGATGTGTTAGAACAATTACCAATTATCATATGGGCTGGGGCTTATGGAAATTTTATTCCAGAATATCTGATCCAAGCCCAATTGAGAAGCTTATCTCTGAGATGCATTCTCCAGTTTTCCCTAAAAAATATCCAAAGGAGTAGATTCTGCAATTTCTGTAATTCTCTTTACTGTTCACTATTTTAAAATTAACAACAATTTTTTATTGGGAGATGTATTGTAGTCTTTGGTTTTTTTTTCCTTTTTAAGTCTCAAAGACAGGATTATAAGCACCCTGCCCAGTTCTTTCCTCGCAGGCACTCTCTGAGTTAGGTTAGAATGAAAGATAGCAGCTAGCTGAGCAAAACCAATAAGCTTCAAGACAGAATTAGAATTTAAAAATCAGGTCTCACTCGCCCTAGTCAAATGCCACATTGTCCACCCTGACAATATCCAGGATATGCATATGATTAAACAGTTGAATGCACTAGCTCAGGCCATTTTTTATGCTGAATTTGAAAACTTCTTGGAAGCTATTTGCTAACTGACTGTAATAGTACTAACTTTTAGAATATTGGTTCTCTGTTAAGTTAGGATTTTTGGCAAGGTTGTCATCATGCTTACTTGAAGTGACTGTAGTGGAAGCGGCGACCTCTAGCACCACTGAGATTGTTGTTGTTATGTAGAAACTAATCATGAGTACAACAATTGGATGGATAATATTTCAGGCAGACTTTCATTATATAAAAACTTTCATAACCTAGCTGCTTTTTAGTAGTTGTTTCCACAACACACAAACACAGAGATCATATTTTAGACTATTGCATGGTTCAAATATAGTTATTGTGAATATTTTATGGTTTGTGGTGCTTTGTCTTTCTGTCAAGTTTCTTTTTTAGCTCTGGGACTTCCTTCCACTGGTACAATTATGGTGGAGCCCAAACTAAACCAAGTAAAACTTAAATACTAGGCAAACTTGAGGGTGTCTGCGAAATGTTTTCCTCTTTCTGGCTTCCATCACTTTACACTGCATGTGGAACTCATGTAACTCCATATGAATATTCCACCGCCCAAAATAAGAAAAAATAATATTCAAAACTATGTTAGGAAGATGTCTACCCTTGACTCTTCTTCTTGGTGCCTAGTTTTCTTCTTGCAAGCAACTTTGTTTATTTGTTTGGGGAAGGAATCACATTATCCCCTGCCTTTCTGAATTGGCACAGCCCAGTTGTTACTACTTCATCCACAATTTGTGAGAAGTCAAAACACCATCAGACCCAGTCATCCAGGCTTGTTCTCTCCACCTCTGCAGAAGAACTTAACTTAGTTCAGTTCTTCTTATCTATCTATCTATCTAGTTCAGTTCTTCTTAGTTCAGTACTTCTTAGATAGATAGATAGATAGATAGATAGATAGATAGATAGATAGATAGATAGATAGATAGATAGGTAGATAGATAGGTAGATAGGTAGATAGAGATAGAGATAGAGATAGAGATAGAGATAGAGATAGAGATAGAGATAGAGATATCAATGCACCCCTTTTTCATTGGTCTGGTTAGGACTAGTCTTCTCCAGGTTAATCCATTTCATTCATTCTCTCACAGTTCTGCCACAGAATACAGCATACATAGGTTCATTGGATCCTCAACTGACATCCTTTCGGCAAATCTTGGGATTCTTTTCCCTCAAATCTGGTCATTTTTTTCCTTAGCACTCACAGAAATGAGACAGCTGTGGGATGATGGAAGCTACAGCCCAACACTTTGGAAAAGAAGGAGCTGTTGAAAGGTGATGTATATCTGCTAACCCTTAAAATTTGTATTTTAATATCTGGATGCCAGTTACCAAGAGAGTTTGATATAGACAATGTTCAGCTCAATGGATTTCTTTCCGATCTTTGCCAAGTGGGCAATTTGCTCTTGGTCTTTGATGCATGGAACAGATTGTGTGGGTTTTCATTGGAAGGATAAGCGCAGGATGCTTGGGGTGGAGGTGGGAGAACTGTCCACCCCTTCCCTTCATCTTCTTATTCAGAATTAAGCTCCTTAACTCAGAGAACTCCAGCCCACCTGTGACCGTTGCTGCCATCACACCCAGTTTTGAAAGGGTCCTTTGTACTTGCCTCATTCTACCTGGGCTTCACCTTTGGTCTGTGATCACAGGGCTGTCTCTTTTAATTATCTCTCTTCTTCCCGCCTGGACTGTTCATCCAGGGGTCATCTGGGGTCGTTGCTTATTGGGAAGAAGAGACGTCACCAGGAGGGTTGTGTTTCAGGACTTTCCTTTGATGCCAGAAATTACATGTTGGTTCTTCCCCCAGCTCCCAGAGACAGATGCAAAAACTAAAAGACATTCACTTCAGAATGGATTGTGCTTTCCTTGCACAATCAAGCAAAATGTGCAAGCTGATCATCCAGTGTGCAGGTGCCAAATGCTGCTTATATGATGAGATCAGAAGTCTTGACAGAATTTTAGTCAGCCCTGATAAACTTTTACGTCTTTAAACCATCTTCTTAGAAATCTATTCGTAGTAGCCGATTAGTTTGAGAGCAAAGCTTGTAGGGCTTCAGGTAAACATCTTTTCAAACAATCCTAGCAGAAGTGAGATAAAGCACCAGCAAGTTCTCTTCTCCTGAGGAGTTCATCAGGATGCTCCAATGAACATCACCCAGATGATCTATGCAAGATTCCTTTTCTAGTATTAGATCCAAAGTGAAGAACATAAATCTATTGGATTTTTGCTTAACCTATTCTTTCTCTTCAGAAGAAAACACTCTTCACCCAGATGGTTTGAGTTGGACATCAGTGATTTTCATTGTTAAATATTTTTCATTGTACTTTAAATGTGTGTGTGTATGTATATGTGTATATATGCATGTTTTTGTAAGGTATACCTTATATATGCATGTGTATGTTTATGTGTACATCGTCTATGTATGTGTGTGTACACACACACACACACGCATATATACATACATACAGGATATAATAATAACAATAATAGTATGGAAAAACAAAGTAAAAAATTTCACACACATATTAGATCCATATTTCAGTTTTTAATTAATATAACCAATTAGTGACTAAAGAAAAATTATAATAAAGATTGGGGCTTCTAAAATGTGACAAGATAAATATTTTATGATGCAAGCGTGACTATGATATATATTCTAAAGCAGGGTTTTTCAAACTTTGTAACTTTAAGATGTGTGGATCTACTCCCAGAATTCCCCAGCCAGCATGCTAACAGATTTCTGGCAGTTGAAGTCCAATATCTTAAAAGTTGCCAATTTTTCAAAACACTGCTGTAAAGTATCCTAGAAAATATGGACTGTTGTAGATGCAGAGAGAATTTTGCTAAAGTTGTTAGCCCTTTTCACAAAGCTTGATTCCCAGGTTTGCAGAGCAGAAGAAAAGCAATAAAACAGTTTTTAGTCTGTTGTGTAGCTTCTTGCCACTGGATTGTTTTGTCTCCACTTTCATGTCTTGGAAAACCCTACTTGCAATGGGAGAATTAATTGGGTAGACAAAGAAATTTTGTAAGACCTGAAAGTTGTTTCTATACTTGCAGTTTCAAGGTAATGAAAAAATACATTCTAGCTTAAAGTGCACTACCATCTAGGATATGGAGTGGCAGGGAGGGAACTCTTCTGGGTAGCATATGGGTTGGGTAATGTTTACTAAGTTGCTCTTATTTCCAAGGGCCAAGAATGGTGCAATGGTGTGGGGAGACACTTAGTCCCTGTGGTGAGCCACGCCACAAAAGTAGTTTACCATGTGGTGATGACGCCCCACATGGTAGCCATATGGCCCCTATAACATGTGTAGCAGAACAAAGCCTCTGGCACCTCCACCCCATGTTGCAAAGATAAGTTTGAAGGTGGTGGTCTAGTTTGGAGTCAATGAAAGGCTTCAGAAATCACCAGACTCCGCCAACAGAATGATGTCAAGAAAATATAGAGAATCCAACTTTAATAAGGACACAACTAAAAGTAATTTGAGGTTGGTTTGGGTACGGGCTGGAGGTATGTTAAAGGCTATACAGTATTATAAGATATAATGGGGGGGGAAATATTGCTAGGGCATGTTCATGCCACATTTGGATGAGAGTAAGAAAAGGATCTTTAAAGGTAATCCAACCATGATTGTATTCAAATAAAATAATGGGGACAGATTTTACATCATCTCAGCCATGGCTGGGTGATGCTAGAGGGTGCTATAAATGACCAATCATTGAGATTCCACTTCTGAGGTGAAGACAGATGCTTTTACAATTGGCAGCTACCATCTTAACTTTTTGATTTATCTTATGGAAGCCTCAGGACAAACCAGTTGATTTATGGATTCAATAATCCTCTTCTTCTCTTCATTCTGAAGGAGGAGGGTTATGTAAGAAAGCTTCAAAAGGCTTCCAAAGTGCTCCATTTTGTGACACAGTTGCTGTGGCACCACCATTTCAAAGCCACACAATTCCAAAATAACAGAAAGAGTTTAGTAGGGCAAATAGAAGTCAGCTGCTCCCTCTTAGATTAATAAAAACAGGCTGATTCTCTCGAAAGCCCACCAAATTTGAGGTTTGCCCTAAATAGAAGTACACAGCTTGATTTATTTTGTACTTGGGAATAGAATCATGTTTATTTTTTCAACAATTTTCTTTTCTCTCTCACACATAACACCCCCCCCCCATTTTCTTCCCAAGTTTTCACATACAGATCTTGGAAAATAAGTTGGTCTGGCAATCCAGTCAGAAACATAATTTGAAATATAGTGTAAATGTTATTTTAAAAAAATTAATCAAGGGGAACTGAAATGGACCCATCACCCTAGTTCATCCCATAGAGGTTCCCAGTCACCTGAATTTCAACTGATGCTACATTTCTTTTCAGTCCAGATGAGCATAATTCCCTGAGGTGTGTGACAGAAATAAAAGCTTTACTTTACCTCTGTAGTATGTGGCTTGGCTTGCTTATGTGAATCATATTATTTACTCAGCAAGCAATTTTGCTTTGGGGCACTGAGACCTGATTGGCACACATGTCACTTAGTTGTGTGTGTGTGTGTGTGGTATGGCCAGCTTTGTCTTGTGGTAGAAACAAGGTGGGCTGAGAGAATGTAAGTCTCCTCCTAGTTTATGGGTCTATGAGACATTTACCCTTGAGGGATAAGATGGGAACTCTTCCACCTATCCTAGGGACTGCATTATAAGAAGTCTATCAAGCAGTGTTGGCTTGGTGTTTGACTCATAGTGCAACCAGGTAAGCATTTCCTGTATATCTCATTCATCTGGGAACTTCAAGAACTATTGCAGGTGATGTCCCTCTTAGTTCTTTACTAGGAACTCATTTGTATAAATATGAAGCAAACACCTTTCTAATCCTGGCCAGCTAGGAGAAAGATCTCTCAAATGACTGGAGTAGAAGCTTATTAACAAGAAGACTCATGTAACCTTGATGTGGACCAAGCTAATCTCAGCACTTGCAAGTACTGCATAGTCAAACCTATCTGAGACTTTTGATGCGGTTTGCAAATGCTTTGCAGATAGCAGCAAATCTGATTTCAAATCTGAGCCTTCTTTGACTATAAAAACCCATTTGTAACATTTTAAATGGCATAGAAAGAATGGGCTATATCTTTCAATGAGAAGTCTGGCCATTCGTGAAATTCACAGTGTGTTTTTCCACTTGTCATGTGATCAACTGTGTGAGGTAGTCCAGACAAGAAGCAGAATCTTGTCAGTCTGACCCTTCATGGACTTTTTGCTGAAGAAAGAAAGAAAAAAAAATCCTAAATGTGTGATTTATGGGTTTGGTGAATAGAAAGGATAGCTTAAAGAAGAAGGAAATTATGATGTAGAGAGAGAGGGTAAAATATAAATGCATTTATAATTTCAGTCAAAAGGATTGAAAGACACTTCTTTACAATTTTTTTCTTTTTTCTTTTCTTTCTTATTTATTCACTATTCTTCTTGATGTTTTTTCCCTTTTCTAATAATTGTATTGCTTTTATCTTGTTAAAAATTCTTTAATTAAACTATATGTATTTTTGCAAGGCTGAAAGTACAACTTTCTCTCCTCATCTTTACAGTCCAAGAAACTAGAGACAATCCCTTCTGAGACATTTGTCATATGCCAGTTCCTTCTGTGGACTCAGTTGCCTGTTCTCTGACCATTGTCTGGTCTTCAGCTCTTCTTCCTGTCTCCCAAAATTATTCTCATATAACATTACATCATTTCCCCCCAGAAATAATGTTTCTCCTTGACTGCTTTTATGTTTGATGTTTTGGGGAATTGTGGTAGTAGGGATACAGTATGTGAAGTGTATTAATCCAAGGAGCATTAAAACATTCAATTTTTTTTTATTTATGCCAATCTAGCCACACCAAAGGTTATCACCAAATTCAAGGTTAGACCAGATCTGGAACATGATAAGCCCTCTTCTTCTTCTGATAGCTATCTCTGAAAAATTGCTAAAATATTGCCTGTCCCTAGTAGTTTTTATGCGCAACTGAATACAGTGTGTTTCAAAGGTGTGACACCATAAATATCACTTGTGGGAAGCTTTCAAGAAAAGTTGTGCACTGTTTAATACAATCAGAGACAAATCATGCCAGGCTGTTTTTCTATGGATATTGTGAAAATGACTAAGGAGGTTGAATGAGAAACTATCTAGAATGCACGCAACGTATCCTGGAGAATGGATAGCTCATTTCAGCTCATCCAAAATGCTGGTGGTTTGAAAAGGTGTTGGGGGAATCTGTTTGGGTTTGGGTTTTATAATGTCCATCAAATATTTAGGAACAAAGGAATGATGATTCAGCGTGGACATCTTTGGAGGCAGAAAACTGGACTCAAATAATGAATAAACACAGTAAGCATTGAAATCATTAGTGGCCAAAATCTCACAACCTCTGTAGCACCTCCCATAATTAGTAAGGTACGTGTCTCCAGCTCACGTTCTAAACACAGCATGTTATTTGCCAGTTGAGCAGCAACTGTGTTTTGGAAAAATATCTCCAACATGGTGCCTCTGTGAGAACCCTTAGCATTGCTGTGGCACCCTCAATACCCTCAAAGAATCTGATATATTGTCCCAGGGCGGAGAGGCCTAAATATATGTTTCCCAAAAGAGTCTCTCCTGTGGAATAACCTTCATATAAAGGCAGAACTAACTTTACAATTCTATCAAGGATGTATTTAGCCCTTATATATTATCTGATTCACCAGCTAGACCCAGGATATCAGAGATGTAGCATTGTCCTTAATAAGCAATGAACCAATGATTTCCTCCCCTCCCCCAATAATAATCCTGGTTTCCACTTATTTTCCACATTCTATAAAACATTAGAAGAGGAGGAAGAACTATCTACCTATGAACATTTTGCCAATCCATCTGCAACAAACAATTGGTGAAATGTTATTCAAGGAGTTTATAAGTACAAATTCAGCTGGGATGGTTGTATTGATTTTATTCAAAATTCTGTGACTGTTGATTTTTCTTTGTTCTTGTATTTCTCTATTTCCAATAAATCTCCTATTACACCTTTAAGTTTGATTTATTTGTACTATAAGCAGATTATTTATTAAAGCCCTTCCCACATGTAACACTGTACCCTTACATAGCTATGCTTGTATTTCAGGACTGATATAATGGTTATCTTCTGTGATTCTGGGCTTGTTAGAACAGGGCTTTTCAACTGATGGTACGCGTACCATTAGTGGTACTTTAGCACCTGACAGGTGGTATGCAACTCCTAGTCAAGTGTAGCGGGGGAGGAAACCAGCTAAAGCGGGGCCACACAGACCTAGAGGAGATCAGCTGGAGCTGCAGAGGTTGGCAGAAGCCCCAGAATCGGTGCACGTGGCGACATGGTAATTGGACCTTCCGGCACACCCGGAAGAGAAAAGCAGGAGGAGGGCGGAGAGAAGAGAAGGGGCAGGTTTTGGTGGGAGAGGGAGAAAAAGAGAGAGAAATGAAGAGGTTTTTCTTAGCAAAACAGTGAAGAGAGAAGAGCGAGTGGCGTGTTTTTGGAAGAAGGGCAAGCGAGTGAGCGGTGTGTTTTTGGAAGGGCGAGCAAGCGAATGGTGTGTTTTCGGAAGGGTGAGTGAGTGAGTGAGATGCATGTTTTTAGGGGAAGGGCATGGGAGCGAGCTGGGCAGGAGCCCCAGGATCAGTGCGCGCAGCTACAGCTGATCAGCGCTTCTGCTGAGCCCCCAGAAGCACCGATTAGCTGGAGCCGAGCACTGATCCTGGTGCTTCTGCTGAGCCCCAAAGAAGTGCTGATCAGCTGGAGCCCGGCGCTGATCCTGGCACTTCTGCTGAGCCCCCCAGAAGTGCCAATCAGCTGTAGCCCAGCACTGATCATGGTGCTTCTGCTGAGCCCTAACAGTTCTGCAGAAGCACGGATCAGCTGTCAGGGCTCAGCAGAAGCACCAGGATCAGCAAAGGAAGGAAGGAAGGAAGGAAGGAAGGAAGGAAGGAAGGAAGGAAGGAAGGAAGGAAGGAAGGAAGGAAGGAAGGAAGGAGATGGGAATGAGAAAGAGAGAGGCAGGGTGGGAGGGAAAAAGGAAGGAAGGAACCCCCCCCCCAGTAACCACAATGCTAATGCGGCCCTCAATGAAATTGAGTTTGACACCCCTGATATAAAAGGTTGTTAAGTGAATCTGGTTTCCCCATTAACTTTGCTTGTCAAAAGGTTGCAAAAGGGGATCACATTATCTTGAAACACTGCAGCCATAATAAATATGAATCAGTTGCCAAGCATCCAAATGTAAATCACATGGCCCTGGGAATGCTGAAATGGCCATAAGTGTGAAAAATGGTTATAAGTCACTTTTTTCAGTGCCATTGTAACTTCAAACAGTCATTAAGCGAACTGTTGTAAGTTGAGGACTACCTGTACTTTATCACTTTTTTTCCTTTTTTTGGTCATCAATTTTTGACACCTTGCTCTATCCTAAAAGTGGTACAATGGGTGAAAAGATTGAAAGCCCTGTGTTAGAAGACTAAAGGAATATCTTCTCTATTGTCTTAGAACAAGGTTGAAGGAAGAAAAGCTTCAATCCAAGCTTGTGGTACCAATTATAATTATCTTTTACTGGGAACTCCTTGAATAAGGACACTGCTATAGATCCTTTTGCAGAATTGCTTCTCGTGATTTGTAATAACCTCTGTCAACTTCAAGGACTTCCAGTGTGGACAAGAGGCTTAGACCCAGTTGCTGGAGGAGGATGGAGGTCAAAGCATTCATATTCAGTGGTTGGGAAGAAGGAATCAGAGGATATGATTGTATTCATAATCTGCTTGATTGATGGCTTCATGGATAGATCTGTCTAATTCAGAGCACAGTAACAAGGGAGGCAGTGTCAAAAAAATCAAAATAGCTAGCAAAAATAAAAAGCAATAAGATTTCAGTTACACAGTTATAGCTATTTTGTTGATGTTTTTAACCCTTTCTGGAGACATTCTTGTCAGAGCACTCCAACACCACCACTATTGTCACTTTCCAGAAGTTCATGAAATCTCAAAACTGGTTTTGCAATGGCCTAGAGGAAGCTACCCTTGAGGAGTATCCCAAAGCTTAATGCAAACTGGCAGTGCAGGTAGAATTACTGGAATTATTAATTTTTCCATTAGAAAGGATTGTTGTCTGTTCTGATGGAAATTCAAACTCACAATCTATTCTCTCTAAACAAAATAATTCTGTCCTGTTGGGACAGAGACTGTACTGCTTCACAGCTCCAGGCAATTCCTAGTACTTTATACTGCTGACATTAGACAAATGCTTCCCAGTCAATCATATACATTTTAAGATTATAGCTTAATTGATGTATCACTTTTCATATACATAGCATATTTTAGTTTTATTGAGTATGAGTGTTCAGAGAGCCTTCTTTGCATCCTTGCAAACAATATATTTTCCATATGCATATTGTTAATTAACCCCTGCTGAGGAAGGAAAAGAAGGGATTTAATTACTTTGAAGTCCTCAAAACTTCATTTTAGGTACCCCTCTGAAGAGGATTAGGAATATTTTTCCCAGAAGATTTTCAGGATCTTAATTAGGATCCAGAAGATGAAAGTATAGAACAAAAGGAATGGGGGATGGGGAGGGAAAACAATGCCATAATCAACAGTTAATGCGGTATTTGTCAATCTCAGAATCTTTAAGATGTGGGGACTTCAACATCCAGAATTTCCCTGCCAGAGATAAAATCTGATTTAAGATTTGAGTAACTCCTATATTGTTAAACAGAGGGTTAAGGAAGGCACAAGGATCTTTCTACAGAAAAGAATACAAGCATGACATCTGAAGCTCCTTTGGCAGTATTGGAATAAGGGTAAAATGTTATTTTTAATCTGTTACAACAGATTAAAGGATGATTTAAGTCTGTTTCACTCATGGAATGATGTATCTGTACCTTTGTTTTCTTTCAAGATATATGAATTGGATGTCTCACAGAATTAGGAGAATTTAGGGAGACTTGAAAATATCTTTTTGCACTACCTTTCTTGGTTGTCTAAACCAAGTTGTCTAAACCGGTTGTCTAAGTTGCTTCTCCTGCTGAGATGCAGTGCTTGTAGGATGCCTCTATTACTTACATACATGCATACTGAATATCATTCTGGCTGAAAAAGACAAGAGCTACTTCTCTTCCTCTAAGGCAAGGGACAGGATTTCAAATAAATACTTTAAAAAATGAACTGAAGGACCAAAGGAGACCAAAATTGATTCATACATGAAACGTGAATGGGAGGAGACTGTTTCATTCACACCCAGATTGCAATCTTTGATGAGTCATATTTGAAAAGTAACTCCTGCATTGTGCCACTTATGAAATGTCATGTTGTGTCAAGTTAAATATTTAGCTTCTATGCTCTATCTTTGAGAATCATCCACACCTCAGATTTCTAACCTTCTTGCCTGCTTTTTGAACAGTGACCGTTCTTAGTGCAGAACAAAAAAAAAGGAGAGAAGGTATCTGTACTATGAAGTATCATGCATTTAAATCTTTTTAATATCCACAGTAAGAAGAACTGGACAACATGCATTTTGGGGAATCTCCAAACATCCTTTCTGATATTTTTAAGAGGAAAGTAATGATGTAACTTTGAATCTGCTGTGGGACCTTGGATCTTCATCCAATGGTTCAGCCCTACTTGAACCTTCCAAGAATAGCTTTTCTTCTTTATTTCCCATCCATCCTTAAAACCTATTGTTTCTGAGAAGACTTTGGACTATTTCTTTAATCCTATATGTTCTAACCCATTGCACTACTGATATCTTTCATTATAGCTCCTAGTATCCTCCTGCTTATTTCTTTA
This sequence comes from Protobothrops mucrosquamatus, assembly GCF_001527695.2. NCBI lineage: Eukaryota > Metazoa > Chordata > Lepidosauria > Squamata > Viperidae > Protobothrops > Protobothrops mucrosquamatus. The sequence goes on from NW_015386397.1 coordinate 1,409,703, forward strand.
TGGTTTTCTTTTTAAAAAAAATTCTATTATTTGCAATAGTTTTTTGTTTCAGTAGCATGGACAGTCCTTCATCCTCTTTCTTCTGACATCCTCTGACAATTAAGGACCACTGAAAGCAAAGTGGCCCTTGATTGTCAAATTAGAGACAATCTATGCCAGAAATGTCTAAGCAGACATTGATCTTTCCAAAGCTCTTCCAGTTTTTGTGAATTTCCAGAGAAATTGTCCTGCCACTTTCTAGATCAGAATTCTCAACGTTGGCCATGTTAAGATGTGCGGACTTCAATGCCCAGAATTTCCCAGCACTCCAAGTTTGCCTATTTTATATTCAGAGCAACAAAGAGCTTTTCATATTGTATGCAGCGTTGCAGAGCTTTTTCTTCACATGGGATGGAAAAGGAAAGATGGTAAAAAGTTCTCATAGTTATTCTCCAGCCTTTCCTTTTTTAAAAAAATATTTTTTCTGAAAATTTCAATATCAGTAGTAAAAGAAAGTGCAAACTAAACTTAGAAAGAAAAGGAAGAATAAAGTGAGGAGAACAAAAAGTGTAGGAAAGAAAGAAGAGGAGGAAATATGAAGAGAAATACAATATTTGAAGAAGCAACTTCCAATCTTCATCACATGTTCTGACAAATTAAGTAATATTTCAACCCTACAAGGTTACATGCAAGTATCTCTTCTTTTCATAACCCATCACTTCTTCATTCATAAATTCATAAAACTATCAATGTTTCAGTCCTGGTGTCAGCAAAACGTCCATTAAGGGTTCCCAGAGCTTTATAGAAACATATTTTCTTTTAGTCTTCGTCAAATAAACCAACTTTTACTCCTTCCTTTTGTTCTAATTGTCTTTATTTTTAATTCATTCAGATGTTGTCATCTCTCTTCATTTTTTTTCTATCTCAAAGGCATTCTTTAATCTTTCTATCCCCTCAAGTGTGATTAAATGGAATTTTGAGAAACAAAAGAAGATAGATAATTCCAGGAGATGGGAATGACTGGTTAGACAGGCTTCTGCTAAAAGAAAAAATTATCAACAATAATAACCTGACATTTTTTTTATCTCTCTCTAGTCTAGAATGCAACACTGGGCAAACAAGGCAGAAGATATCACTCTGGAAGGTTCTTGTTATCCTAGATAAGAATGGACAACTGTTTTTTCTCTTGAGGGCTGGAAGTAATTTGTGAAGGTCACTTGCCATTAATGTAGAAGACTTCACTCCTGCCTCCCTTTCCCTCCCTCCCTCCCTCCCCCCTCTGTGTATGTGTGTGTGTGTGTGTGTTCTCCTCTTTCCTCTGCTCAGCAGATTACTAAGGAGACAAATATCTGCCAAGGTCTTTGTTCACTTACCCAGGGCTTTTGAAATTAAGCCAAAATTCATATGAAATTATGGTGAGAGCTGTGAGGGGCCTTGCATTCTGTCTATTCAAAGAAAGGCAATAATGTTGTAAAGAATCCTCAACAAATATTGAAACAGTGTGATTAATAAATTAGATTTACAAGCATATGATATCCTACCTCTGGGTTAAGAAATGCCTGTTGCATTTGTGACCATGCAACTGAAGCCTTACCCCTTTCATACAGGTAGTCCTCAATTTACAACCATAACTGAACCCACAATTTCTGTTGCTAAGCAAGAGAGTTGTTAAGTGAGTTTTGCTCTGTTTTACAATCTTTCTTGCCGCACTTAAGTGAATCATCGCAGTTATTAAGATAGTAACAGTTATTAAGTGAATCTGCCTTCTCCATTGATTTTGCTTGTCAGAAAATCACAAAAGGTGATCACATGACTCTGGGACACTGCAACCATCATAAATAGGAGTCAATTGCCAAGCAACCAAATTTTGATCACGTGATAGTGGGGATGTTGCAATGGTCATAAGTGTGAAAAATAGTCATAAGCCACTTTTCCAGTGCTGCTATAACTTTAAATGGTCACTGAATGAATGCTTGTAAGTCAAGGACTACTATACATATGAAGCATGTCCAACACATGTAAAAAATGAGTGGAACTTTGATTGTGCGCAGTCACAACCTCCATTTTCATTTTGTTGTTCTCCCAGCCATGTGACCTTGAAGCAGCATCTTGGAGAGATACAAATGTTACTTTTGTTTCCCCCTTCACAAGCATCCACCTTCCCTTCATGGCAGACTGTCCCCACATGGGAGAGAAGCACAGGCAAGTGTAAGGTGGCAGCTGACAGCCACAAGAAAATAGCCACAAGTTGGGGTTCTTTGTTAAATTATTTAAATTAATCAAAATTATGGATTACCTCAGTCACAGCTGTAATTTTAGATGGTTTACAAAATAGTTTAAAAATTAACATTAAAATTAACAACGTATAACAGAAAATGGTCAAGGACCCACATCAGAGAGACAACAAAAACAGTTGCAGAATTATCAAAGATACTATCCTGGAATAGGATTACACACACACACACACACTGGCCCAGATTGTACAATACAATCACAGATTTGACTGATCAAAAGAAAATTCCATTGAGTCCAATAGGTCTTACTCCAAATAAATGAGTATAGGACAATGAAATCTGAAAAAAGAAAAACCTTTCCCATTTCATTAAATGCAGAGGTGCTAATCTGAACAGCAGTGCCACCTATCGACTTTTATTACAAAGACAAAGCTGCCTTTCACAGCAGCCCAGAATAAAAAACAGAATGGCAAAATATAAAGTTTTTTTTTTATATGCTGATTTCTCCTTAACCACACTTATTCACTTTTCCATCCAAAGCTAGACATTCTTTTATTACTTTCTGGCATGTAAACCCTGACCACAACCTATTTTAATAAAATTCAGGGCTGATTTCCTATATACTTTACTAAAAGTGGGAAATGCAATATAAAGTTGCCTACCATGTATATGATTTTCAGATGGGGAGTAACAATAAATATATTTTATTGCACGATAAAGGCTGCTAACCTTGAATTTTTTTCCTTTTTGATCCCCCTGCAATTGCCATGGGGAGGAGAAAACATAAAGATCTGACTTTTCTAAGTATTAGAAATGAAAGAAGTGACTCTCTGACACAATTCTGTGAGGAGTAATATAATTATCGATAAACTATAAATTAGCATCTAGGAAACTATACCAGGGTATTACTTGCGAATGCATGAAAACCTATAGTCAGAAATCAAATTATTTATATTCTCATTTTAAAAGATTTGGTGTATTGGGTGTAAACACATATCCAGGAGCTGATATAAGGTCTAATCATGATAGACTGGTGAGAAGCATGCCAAAAGATCCACTGCAATCTTGGGCTGGGTCAACAGAAGCTCAATGTCAAGATCATAGGAAGTGATAGTTCCACTTCATGCTCTACTGGTGACATTGCACCTGGAATACTATCTCCAGTTTTGGTTATCACAATACAAGAATGCTGAGGAACTGGAAACAGTGCAGAGAAGAGCACAAAGATGATGAGGAGCTTGAAGAAATGGTTTAAAGATCTGGATATGTTTATCTTAAAGAAGAAAAGTCTAAGGGGAGATATGATAGAAATCTTCCAATTCTTGAAGGGTTGTCATAGAGAAGAGAATGTGAACTTATTCTCTGTAATACCTGGATATTGGTATTACAAAACCAAAAGGTAGAAGCTTTTTTAGAGCAGTGGTTCTCAACCTTCCTAATGCCGCGACCCTTTAATACAGTTCCTCATGTTGTGGTGACCCCCAACCCCCCATCCAACTGGCCGGGGAGGGTGGCAGGAAGGCCCAGGCCCCTCTTTTGCTCCGGCGCCTGCCCGAGCCACCTTGGGGGCAGCAGGAGGAAGAAGGGAAGGAGGAAGAGGAGGGCAAGGAAGCTGCCGCCGGCGCTGGGCCCCAGGAGGCGGCTCTCCTCTCCTACCTTTGCTGAAAATCCTTCTTCCTTCTCGGCAGCCTGGACTCTGGGGCGCCTTCCTGGCCAGTGGGTCCAATGGTCGGGCTGGCTGGGGATCACAGGGGCTGGTCTCCCTTGGGCCGTGGCTTGCGGGAGGGCTGGCCTGCTCAGCGGAGCCTCCAGCAGGCTGCTCCCAGCAGGGATCCGGGGGCTTCCCCGAGCAGCTCCACAGCCACGAGGCCCTGGCCGCGCTTCTCCCAGGGGGTGGGGCACCCGGGCGCAGGGCCAATCAGGAGCCCTGCAGGAGGTAAGTCTGCCTGAGAGAGAGAGAGAAGGGAAGCGAAAGTGCCTCTCTGTCTCTCTCTCTGCAAATGGCGGAGGAGGCCATGCGGAGACAGATGCGGAGCGGTGTCTCGGTTCCTAAGACCTTCGGAAATATGTGTTTTCCGATAGTCTTAAGCGACCCCTGTGAAAGGGTTGTTCGACCCCCAAAAGGGTCGCGACCCACAGGTTGAGAACCACTGTATTAGAGAGAGGCAGAGATCCAGATTTGAAATAAGTAATACTTTTCTGCTCACGAGGCTATTAAACAGTAGAATAGCCTACCTCCTAGAATTGTAGGTGTTTCATCACTGGAGGTTTTTAAATAAAGGTTGAATACACCTATTTGTCTGAGGAAAACTGCCCTGGGCAGGAGGTTGAACTAGAAGATCTCCAAGATATTTTCCAACTCTATGAATTAATGGAGAAATATTAAAATTAATGGACTAAGCTGACCTACAACTAACACCAAACATTCAGTTTGATGAATCGTATTTAAGACATATTTCTTAAAATCATTACATGATTTATTCAAACTATAAAACTTTGGAGTATGATCCAGCTTGGATTAAGGAATGGAATAGATATCAGAGATCCTCTTTTTACAATACAAAACCTAGTAGAATATTTTAGGGATGTGAATGTGGATGTTTATGTATGTTTATTGACTGTAAAAAGACACTGGATTAAGTGAATCTTAGTAAGTTGCTGGATATATTGAAAACTATAGAATTAAATAATAGAAAAAAACAGTCTTATGAGTTTATGTTGGAAGCTGTAAACTAAGTATTATCTCCTTTGCTGTATAATATTCTGTATATATTCTGAAACTATTTTCAAAGGATGTTTAGAAAAATATCAAGAAAGCACAAATATTAAAGCTGCAATAACAAAACATTATACAGATGACACCATCCTAGTAGCAAATAATATTCATGTTTTATTCCAATTGAATAAATTTAGCAGCCAAACATAAATCAAAAGATAACAAAAATAATAGTTATCAGTTAACATAAAATCCCTGAACCAAATATTATGTTAGCAGGAAATCAAGCTCTGAGAGTGCCATAAATACCTAGGCTTTATTCTGATTGATAGATGAATTCATAGCATGGAAAAAAGAAGCAGGATTGAACAAGAAAGATGTGTTTTTCAAAAAGTAAGTCAACGTATTTACTGTCAGGCCATAAGATTAAAATTTAGTTGGCAGCCTGTATGGTGTCTGGCTAGTCATTTTATATGGAGCAGAAGTATAACAGACAGGAGAACAGAAGCCTTTGATAAAGAGAACATGTACAAACTTAAAATGTTATCAGTTCAATGAGTATGAAATGAGATGGTCTTCAAAGAAAGGTGAAATTAGGAATACTATCAAGAAGATAAAACATATTTCTGCCAATGAGAAATATCAATTATTTCAATTGTTACATTCAAAGGAAATGCAATTCTGAAAGAGGTAGGTATCTGGTCTGGCAAAAATATAATGTTCATGTTTTGGACAAGAACATCAAAAAAAATTGCCAACCTCCAATAGAAGATAGGAGGAGGAGGAATATTATGGAAAGCTAATCCATCCCCAACTTGATGCCTTCCTATTGGCCTGGGGGATTATGGATAATGGGACATGAAATCCAATGCATAAGGATTCCACCCAAGTACATCTAATTCCAGTGCAATCTAGTTTCGTGGCAGACTTTTGTTGTAATTGCTGTACTTCAGACTGAGAATGGGCAAACACATGTTTTCCCTAGTATTGTTGATAGAGTCCTCCACTTTTTTTCTTTCAACAAGCTTGCGTGCTTTCACTAGAGTAAAACAGGATAAATCACACTTGAGGCTCAAATATAATTGATGAGAACTAGATTTAGATCTGTTAAAAAAAATGTCAGACAAATCATATCATGTATATTGGACATTTTTTTCATAGTTCAAGTCTGAGATTTATATTGATTCCAAATCTCTTTGCAAAGATAGGCTATTTCTCTCATAAAGGAAAACAATTTCTTTTGTAGAAGGAGAAAAAAAGAATTTCAGATTGTGTTATTTCCTCCAACCTTAAAGTTAAAATATTTATAGGCAAATATTTTTGGCATCCCCCAAACACCAAGTTTCTTCTTTGGTTTGCATGTTCCAGAACTCTACTTTATAAATTCCACCCCTCAGGGTTCTATGAAATTGTGAAAGGTGATAGAATGTTGGGCAAATTGAATGCATTAAATCTCACTGTGAGATAATCCCCTAATAATCACCCAGAATGATTATGGAGCACTTAGCCATTTTTAAGCTGTGCATGACAGTAACAATATAATTAAACATTACAATAAAGCAGTGCTGTGTGCCAAAACTCTGAGAAAAGAAATCAATTCATATTTTGTGCCAGGAAATCCAAAATTCTGTGCCAAGAAGTCTCTCATTCTGCATTCAAAAATAAAGACTATATGAAGATATATGCCTTTTGTCTGTATTTTGCCACTAATATTTGATTTTCTGCAGATTTTTTTTCATCCACTGGGGCTATAGAGAACAAACATAAGTATGGTTACATACATGCAAGATGTTACTTAGGAAAATCCATGTCACCAGAGGCAATGAAGGATATAGAGGCAGCTTAATGGATACGTAGGATTCAGCCCATTTGAGTTATTGCAATCTTACAATCTGAAATCAGATTTGATTTTGCACAAAATTTCATGTGGACATATTTATTATTTATTTATTAAATTTATGCATGTACAAATCTATAACACAACATGGACATATAACTAATTCTTTGTACAATCATTATTTGTAATCATTTAATAGTTGTTCTAATAGAACACTTCCTCACATAGGAAATGGAAACATATATAGATTTGGGATCTTTTATTTATTTATTCATTCATTCTTGCATTTATACCCTGCCTTTTACCTTCAGTGCTAAAGATGAAATATTTGGGGAGAGTTCCACACATACCAAAATCATGACTCCTGACAAGTTACATTCATAAAAACATTAAAAACAAACAAAAGTATCAACATAATCCAAAATGTAGGTTCCAAACAATATAAAACCAATGTAGGTTCCAAACAATATAAAACCAACAGAACACATGTGATGAATTCAACTGAACACTGGGCAACTTTAGCTTGCAAAAGAACTGAAGAATAATTTGTATCTTGATGCTTTCCCAAAAGATGTCAGAGTTGATGCCAACGTAATCCCCGGTAGGAGAGTATTTCACCAAGAAGAAGCCACTAAAGAAAAGCTGAGTCCTAGCCCCCCCCCCCCATCTTTTCACTTCTTTTGGATTAAGTTCCTTCAATATTCTCAACTGGAATGAGCAAGCAGAAGGGGTTGGTTCTAGAGGCAGTCCTGCAAGAGTCAAACTATTTAGGGCACTAATAGTCAAAAATAGCTCTTTGAATTGTACCTGGGAGCATATTGGAAGCCAGTGTAATGTTAACAATATAGGATGACATTTGTATAATACCTCTCACCTATCAGCATTCTCCACTTCCAAAGAAACTTGGGTAGCCCCATTTGTAGTATTGTAGGCTATGGGGGTTGAAGAGTTGAATCGCTGTTGCCAAGGCCTCTCTCCAGCCTTACTGGCTGAGTCAAGATGAAGTGCCCTCTCCAGCCATAATAGCTGTGAGTCCAGAAGGATAGTTATCTGCTCTTTCAGAAGGCATGCCATCTGTCCAAATTAAGAATTTGAAGATAGCCAGATGGTCTCTGTACAAACAGAAACTTTACCTTGCTTGAATTAAATCTCAGTGTTTCACCCAACCAAACATTCACATATAAGAGTGGAAGATCCAAATTCATCCAGTGAAGTCCACCTTCTTTGTAGTCCAAGCCAGATAATTTAATCACTACATACTGCCTTATATCCTGCCCATTCTTGAATGGATGAACCCGAATAAATGCAGATACAGAAAACTGAATAGTTAAAAAAATAACATGAAAAAATAGAGATGACAAATTTAGAGATAAAAATCAAAGCTGACATACTTATTCTTTTTACAGTACAGGCATGCAAAAGGAATTTATACATAATCTTTTTATATAGTGGTGATTTACAGAGGCGGCTTAGAGTGAAAGACATAATTCAAGCATATGCTTGATAACGCTGATGTTGGTTCAAAAGGTTTGGATCTCATTTTTGTTTTTCCAAAAAGTTCTGGATCAAGTCTTCTCTCCCAAAGCAGAGAACATCTGAGAGAGGAAAGAGTCATTTTCTGGGAGAAGACTTTGATACTTGCTCATACCCACTCAGTGATGAAAATAACCTACAGCAAGGGAGGTTTCATTCTATATCTTATCTCTCCCAATGAGTTTCAACCCTGGCATTTCTATGTAGTACTGGAAAATCCTCAATCTGAAACCATAGACAGCAGTTTCCAGTCAGTGTTGATAATTATGAGCTGGATGGACCAATGTGCTGATTCAGTGTCTTGGCTGGATTCATAATAAATTCATAAGCCATAAACTGCAGTTTAGATGTCAAAATAACTTGATTCACACAATACACTAAGCCAAACAAACCACAGTTTGGCTTACCACAATATATTATAAGGTAGCTTTCTAAGGTTCTTGGCCAAAATACGAAACAGAAGCTTCTTGGTTGCATTGCTCAAGTTTTGGAAGAGAGCTATTTCTCAGTATAAAAACAAATATTGGAAGAAAACAACCAGGTTCAGTCTTCGACACACATTCCTGGAAAGTGTACATTCAGAATATGAAAGGATGTCCAATCAGAAGCATTTATGCCTTTCAGGCTCTAAATCCCCTTCTCTCCCCCCCCTTTCTCTTTCTCTTTCTCTTTCTCTCTCATTTCAGCTGTTTTGCCACTTTCTCCAGGAAATTTTAATTGCTAGGTGCTGTCCTTGCCGATGTCCCTGTTTTCAGTATGTATGGTTTGCATGAAATTGAGGCAATGGCAGAAAGATGCCTAAAATGGCTTCAAATAGTTTCCTTTCACTGGTTGCTTTCCAGATATATGAATTTCAACTTCCATAATTCCACAGCCACCATGGCTGTTTCTGAAAATTCTGGGAGTTGATCCATATTTCTGTAGAATCCATGTTTGGGGAAGGCTGATTTAGAGCAACAGGCAAGCTCTTTGTATCTGGAAATGGCAACACTATTTTCTAGTTGATGAAGACATGAGGACACATGCTGAGTTTTACCCAAAGGTAGCTCAGAAATGATTGCTAGTCAAATCCAACTCTCCTTCATCTGATATCATTGGCTATACTGACTAACAATTCTAGGGTTTATAGTTCCAAGGTATCTAAAGGGAGCCAATTTGAGAAAGCTGTTCAGTAAATAATAGAAAAAGACAGAAGATGCAGAAGAAGAACCAAACAAGAAGTTGAACATCAAAACTACACACAGAGATACTGTAAAGCCTTATGTACATAAAAAAATCTTATTCCATGGACACCAGCAGCAATATTTGTCTGTTAAACTATCCATTTAAAAATCTATCATTTCAATCTACCTTGTCCAACATGTGGCCCTTCGGACAAGTTGCACTTCTTTCATTGTTCCAGATACTAGGTGGAACTCATGAGAGTTGAAGATCAACACATCTGAAAGCCAAGATTGTAAAAAGATGATTTATCCTCATCAGACAACTGAATGGATCCTCCTGTCAAAATTTGCCAGAGTATTATTAGTTGATAGGTCTGGATAACACTAGTGTCTCAAACTGGATGGCCATATTAAGAAGAAAGGAACTGTGGTTGGGGTTTTGTTTGTTTGTTTGTTTGTTTGTTTGTTTGTTTGACATCACACTGTGGTTGCCTGCTGAGCTGCAGCATCCACCCTACACGTGATGGAGGAATTGTAGGAGGCAGCCTGTTAATCAGATGCACACACCCTCTGTTTGTGGGAGGTCAAGGAAACAGGTTTGATCCTGGAGCAGAACCAAATACTCAAACTAACTCATACAGGAAGACATACAAAAACTAAATTACAAAGAATTTAATCCATTGTGTTCCGCTGAGATGCTAGATATTGCAAAGCAGTATCTTGTGTATATATCACAGTGGCCATAGTACTGTCAAAAACTAAGGGTGAGTATGATAGTTCTTAAGTTCTTCTGGTCATGATGGAAAACCAAGATATAAGGTGGAAACTGACAGGGTTGTTTTTCTTTCAAACTGATTGGGGAAAAAATTTCTTGGTTTAATGCCTGCATCTGATTTAAATAGCTGCTGACGTCCTGCAGTGTTGGATGAAAATGGTTGTTACTATTCTTCAGGAATTTCCATTGCTAAGAAATGACATGAACACATACACATCCTAAGAATAATTCTCTAAGTGCTTCGGGAGCTTTTCTCTCTTCTGGTCATATAAATAGTGTGTTTCTGAAGATTTTTCACAACTTGGCCTCTGTTTTCTCTACTGAGAACATCTAAAAAACAAAACAGTGTGAGCTCCAAAAGAGGAAGTCAGCCGAAAGAACCCCTTAAATTAATATTTCTCAATTTTGGCAACTTTACAATAAGTGGAGTTTAACTCCCAAAATTCCCCAGCTGGTTTGCTGACTGAGGAATTCTGGGAGTTAAAGTCCACCATTCTTTAAGTTGCCAAAGTTGAGACATGTTGCCTTTTACTGTGCATTGTGTAGCATTTCATGTGTGTCAAACATTTCTTTTTCAATGAGAGAAAAGTTTTGGGAAAACCCTCTCAGGATCCTTTTTGGATGAAAGGGGAATGATTCAGCTACCCTAGAGCCCATTCACAGGAGGGAACCATCCAAAGAATGGTTGATGATGATGATGATGATGATGATGATGATGACGATGATGATGACAATGACAATGATGATGATGATATGAATCAATGTTTTTCATTTAAATCAGTAAATCTGATCAGGAAAAATATACCCCAAAGTATTTTTTTTTATTAATTTGACTTTTTATTCACATTCCTATTTACTATCCAGTGGAGAATAAAAGACTGAGAGGGTTGACAGGCTGGGTTGTGCACAGAGTTTAGAATTATGCCAGATTCAGAAATTGAGTTTGTACTACCAGCTAAGCTGAGTTGGTTTTGTCTTACATGTGAACACGGGCATTGTGCTTCACTTTGTTTGGACAGGCAAAGACTGTTACGTAAGGATTAGGAAGTCAAAGGAATATATTTGAAGACATCAGCAAATAACTTTCATGCTGCTTACAAAAAAGCCACATGTCTTTCAAATCATTAGATCAAATCATTTGAGAGAGGAGGGAGATTTTTCCCCATTTTAGCAAGTTGTTTGAGCTCAGCCACTGTAGTGTGCAAACTATAAGTTATGCCTGATCTATGAGTGAAGCCAATGATGGTTTATTCAATAAACTATATATGAACAGCCAAGGATCCAATCACAGGGTCTTCTAAAGGCCCTCTAACAGCTCTGTCCATGGAGGTCTGGTTCCACGAGCAAAAGTATATATTTCTGAGAAAAGACCGCCCCTCCCCATGCAATATTTAATCATGCCTGAACAATCAAGTATACAAAATAATAAAAATTATTTACTTGACTGTATTAAAAAACAAGACAATTAAACAGGGAAGATTATTATTATTATTATTATTATTATTATTATTATTATTATTATTATTATTATTATTATTATTATTATTAATTGCATTTATATCCCGCCCTTCTCCTTTCGGACTCAGGGCGGCTGACAAATGATAAAAAGCTAACATATTACACCTAGTTAAAATTTAATTAAAACGAAATATTTGAGAATGTCCAATTTAAAAGTAA
>NW_015386397.1:1421716-1429956 GCF_001527695.2 Protobothrops mucrosquamatus
TTGGAAGTCAAAAACCCATACCTGGAAGACACTAAAAGATAAGCATGAATTTGTTAAGATCACAATAGCTCATGGATGTCATAATTTTGGTGACAGATGTTTGTTTTACTATTGCTTTCTTGATTAATTGTGTACTTTTTATCCTACAAAATATGTATCCATTTCTCTTACGTTGGACATGTGGACACCTAGGATAGGAGAAACTACAGAACATGATGGCCTGGAGTTCTTGTCCATCAAAAGAAGTACCTGCTTTTAGCAGGTTCTGCTTGTAGGAAGGCAGGATAGGGATATGGTGCTAACATGATTTTCCTTTCTGCTGCAATGGATAAAACTGTTTGCCACAGACATAATATTTCAAATCTCATTACAAGCAGACCATAATAAAGACTTGGCCATCAATAACCTATTGAAGAGATTTGGAAGTGAAGTTAAAGCTGGTGACTTGTATGTTACTTATTAGTCCATGGTCCAATTGATGGAAACTTTTCCAATGAAATATGATTAAAATGAGGGTATAGAGCTCATGCAGGTCACACCATCTCTGCTCTTCCAAGCTCGTTCTTTTCATTTCCCCATCCCCTCCCACTTCCTGTAAGGATCCTTCTGTATCAGAAAGGACCAGGAAAGGTGACAGCCAAAAACCTCTTTTGTGTCTTGGAAGGAGGTTGTCAAGCTATAACTGGCTCTACTACATTCCAGGCTGTTTGATACAGAGGTTTGCAAAGCAGGAAGGCCTTGAGGCTGAGCTTCTCATGCAGTCTGCCTAGAGTATCCCATCCTGGGCCAGAAGAACGAGTTGGGGAGCACGACAGGTTGTGTGTTGTTTTTTTTAGTGATCACAGGCAAGAAGCAGCAGAGGTTGAAAAGTTATAGCAGAGGGGTAAACACTAAATTATCCTTATGCAGATCCTACACACTCTTATTAAAGAGAAGCATAGTCTTTATTTTAAAATTGTGTTTCTAGTCCTCATTGTCATAAGCCTACATTGGAAAAAACAGGATTTTAAAAAACCTGCTCAAGCATTGAAGTGGACGCAAAGGGAAATATACTGTAGTTGCAATTAGTTATTTTATTTGTTTTTAATATATTATTTGTCCAAATCGCAGCACTCATCTCTTAAGCATTTTTCAAGGACTAATTGTATTTCTGATTGAGAATTATTTCGTATCTGAACTTTGATCCACAATCATGTTCTGTATCTAGCAGTAGCAAGTATTCACTTGCAAGTGTACATGAAAAATTGTTATTTAGCAGCCTTGGGAGAAATTCATGCATTAGGCAAGATCGGTTGGTTCCATTAGGCAGATTATGGTAGATAACCTTAGTTGCCATCAAAATGAAGGGGATTTCTGTTCCATCATGATTAGCAATTTTCTCATTCAGCTGAGCTTTGGGGAAAAAAATATTTAAGTTTTTATTGATTTTTTAATACAATTCAACAGTGCTTATTCAACAAACATGTTGTCTGAGTTCATCATTCACTAATACAAATTAAATCCCTAATCCCTAGTTCATTTCATTTGGTAAAATAAATCCCAAGTTTGAAAATATTCTGTTTCTTCTTTTTCTTTCAATCTCAAAGTAAGTCTGTCCATTTCTGCACAGTCTAGTATTTTTTTAATTATTTCTTCCTCCGATGGTGTTTCTTCATTTTTTCAATATTGTGCAAATATAAGTCTTCCTGATATTGTCACATGCAGAAGCAAATATATACTTTGTTTATCAAGCTTTTCCGACATTATGCCTAATAAAAAAAGTTCAGATTTAAAATCTACCTGTTTCCCCAGCATCTTTTCTAGCCAAATATGTATTTTTGTCCAATATTTCTTTGCTTTAACATATGTCCACCATAAATGATAATAAGTACCTGGTTTAAGATTACATTTCCAACATTTATCTGACATATTTTTAAACATTTTTGTTAATCTTGCTGGTGGCAGGTGCCATCTATAAAACATTTTGTATAAGTTTTCTTTATAAGAGGTTGACATTGTCAACTTATAATTTCTTTCACACAAGCTTTGCCATTTCTCTAAATCTATATTATATCCAAAATTCTTTACCCATGTTATCATTGTTTCTTTTACTTGTTCATCTTCCATTTTCAATTTTAATAGAAAATTATACATTTTCTTAATTAGTTTTTCATCAGAGGTTAATAATACCTGATCAAACAAAGTCTGCTCTATATAAAACCCATACAATTTAACATCTTTATCATATCTCACTTGCATCTGTAATTGTGGCCACCATGATAAATCAATACCCTGATTTTCCATCTTTTGTCTAGATTTTAACTTCCCTTCAGAGTTTAGAATATCTTTATATGTCAATATTTTCTCAAGACTAAGTAGATTTCCATTGTTTCCATTGTTGAAAGCCATCCTGGAATTTTCAAATATGTTTTACATTTTATTTTTCCCATGTTAGCAATAATGCATTTCTAATATAGTAGTTTTGAAAGTATTTATGAATTTTATTTTTTCCATACCATAAAAAGATATCCCAACCAAGTTGTAAGTCATGTTCCTCTAGATACAACAATCTCTTATGTCTGAGGGTTATCCATTCTTTTACTCATGTTAACACTGATTCTTGGAGCTTTTGGAATTTAATAACCCTGAGTTTAGTTCAAGACAACCATAGGAGAAGGATTGGCAGAATGTGGAGGTAGAGTTAAAGAGGGATCTGCCTAGAATCCCTATGTAGCCACAAGCAGACTAAGTCAACCCCCCTTGAATTGTTCCAAGCAGGTGCTAATGATTAGTTGAGAAGATTCTTGTGCATAGGCTTTTAACAATAAATCAGTTTAACTGGACCTTCATGTGTGCATCTGGTTTTACACTCCTGACAACATATTTTCTGCTGTTCTCAGGCTTTCTGGATTGGAAGGATAAATTCAAATAATAATGCAGGAGTTTATTGGCTTCTATATTTTATCTTAATTTAATCTCCCATCAGAGTCTGACCTCTATTCTGATCACAATTCAGACTAGGAAAGAAAGATGGATGGATGGATGGATGGATGGATGGATGGATGGATGGATGGATGGATGGATGGATGGATTGTCCCTGAAAGTCTGGGAAAAGTTGCAGATTAGCACTAAGGATAGAATGAGTTAAAGATTTTTTCCCCTTATAGTAACTGGGGATTTAGCCCAACTCAATATTCACGTTCAGATATACAGATTGGATTTACACATGATATTAAGCCATAATATAATTTGTTTAGTTTATACAATGCTATGAGAAGGGAGACATTGCAGGTAGAACTTTTGATGTATAAATGAAGTCATGTGGTTGAACCAAAAAGTGGTTCATTCAACAATTCGTGTTTTTTAAAAGCCATATTTTGGCATACTGAATGAAACCAAGCACAGACTACTATCACATGATACTGCCCTTGAAATATCTCAATTAATAGACATTTGTGATATGATCAAAAAATGAGTTCAAACGTGTTAAAGTAATGGACCAGGCAAAATGGTTTAAACCTCTGTTCATCCAGAAGTTTCTTAGAATAATTTATCTCTCAAGATTGCTATGAAGATAAATCAGAAGAGCTAAGTATGGCGCCCTGTCTTTTTAATGATCAAAAATACTTGGATTCCCCATCCTGATATTTTTATATTGACCCACATTATACACAGAAAGCTGCTGATCCATATCTAGTTTTACAACAGTTTCACAAATTAGGTCTATAAAGTTTGCTGCTCAGGTATCTGCATGTTGTCCATTTCCTTCACCTCTAAAAGACAAAGAGTTGATTCTGATTCTGCTATCACCTTTTTCTAGCTTTGCTCTCCTGCATGTATAGAGCTGAACTTTGTTTATTCAGAAGATGCCATGATTGACTGCTTGAGAGTAATCTTCCTTAGTAGCTGGCTTGTAAAAGCTATTGCCCCCCTGAATGTTGGATAAAATTTTGGTTGTTCCTTATATATACACTATCTGAGGCTGATTAGAGTTGGAATTATATGATATCTTGATTTCTGAAACTATCATTTCCTGAATAAACTATATTGTCTGGAATCACTTACCTTAGCCAAAATTGAATTGATTTATTATGGTATGTAAATTCTGCATTTCTCTAAATATTACATGGGATGCCTGGTCAAAATCTTAATAAATTTGGGGGTTACAAAAACCTTAGCTGGGACAACATCTGCAATAGAATGCAGTATCTGTTTGTTCCATCTCCAGGAGGAATCTGCAGGCTTTGAAAATGGTTTCAAAAAGGTACCTAGAGGTCTGTGAGGTGTAAGCACAGTACCTTTTTAAAGCAACTATGTCTTTTTCAGGATTTCATTGGACAAGCTTTTACTTTTCTTCTCTTTCTGATATTGCCTTGTATTTACAATACATCTAAGCAAGTTGATACTAAATCAAAAAGTAAGTAAGAAAAAAAGTGATATGCCACTTGAAATATGCAACTCTCCTATTTGAACACATTTAATTGATGGTGTGTAAATGAACTCATTGTTGACCCAGACAGCAGATATCACTGTTTAATCATCTATAGTTTTTGTTCTCTTTATAACACTTTGTGCGTTTCAGAGCAAATGAGAAAAATTTAAATAGTCATGTTTTATCATCAGTCTAATAACAGTAAAAACAATAAACCAAACAATAGCTGGTAAACAGATAAATAAATACATATATCTAAATTTGTTAAAGGATCATGACCTTTTACCAATGTCTGATCTAAAAGATGAATCTTATCAAAAACTGAGTATCCATGTGATTTTTTTATTTTATTTTCTGAGCCAAAAATTATATGCTTTTTCAATACTACACATAGAACAGAGGTCCCCAATCTATGGGCTGCGGCCCACTACCGGACCATGGCCTCTTGGCCACCGGGCCCCTAAATGGCTGGCCAGTGTGTGTGCATGTGCATGCACACTCAGCCATCTTTGCACCAGCGCTACCCTCAGCACGATCCTCACACCTTCACTAGCCTTGGCATGACTTGGCACGACCCTCACATTGGCGCTAGCCTCGACATGACCCTTGGAGTGATTCTTGCACTAATGCTAGCCTCAGTGCTAACCTCAGCACAACTCTTGCACCTCGCTAGCCTTGGCACGACCCTTGGCGTGACTCTCGCACCAGTGCTAGCCTCGGCATGACCCTCGCATTGGCGTTAGCCTCAGCATGACCCTTGGTGTGATTCTCATACTAGTGCTAACCTCAACGCTAGCCTCAGCATGACCCTTGTACCTGCACTAGCTTCAACACGACCCTCACATTGGCACTACCCTCAGCATGACTCTTGGTGTGACTCTTGCACCGGCACTAGCCTCAGCATGATCTTCACGCCAGTGCTAGCCTCGGCGCTAGCCTTGGCATGACCCTCCACCTGCACTAGCCTCACCATGACCCTCGCGCCTGCACTAGCCTTGGTGCTAGCCTCAGCACAACCATTGTGCCAGCACTGGCATCGGTGTGACTTTCACACTGGCACTAGCCTCGGCACGGCCCTCACACCGGTGCTAACAGCCCCATTTACAGAGCCGCATGCTCGTGGCCCCGTTCATGTGTATATGCATGCAGTTACATTTGGGTATGTACGCATGTGTGCATAAAGGTGTCTGCCCCTCCCTTTCCCACTGGGCCACCAACCCAAAAAGGTTGGTGAGCCCTGACACAGAAGGCCCTATTTGATGTTGCTATCTAAAGTACTTCATAGTGAGACAAAGATAGATAGAAGTAGTCCTCAATTTACAACCACAATTGAGCCCAACATTTCTGTTGCTAAGTGATTTGTTAAGCGAGTTTCCCCCCACTTTACGACTTTTCTTGCCTCAGTTATTAAGTGAATTACTGCAGTTGTTAAGTTAGAAACATGGTTGTTAAGTGAATCTGGTTTCCTCATGGACTTTGCTAGTCAGAGCAAAATGTGATCACGTGACTTCAGGATACTGCAGCTGTCGTAAATATGCCAAGCCTCTGAATTTTGATTATGTAACCATGGGGATGCTGCAATGATTATAAGTGTGAAAAATGATCATATCACTTTTGCAGTGCCATTGAAACTTTTTTTATATAATATTTTTATTGATTTTCTGTATTTACAATTCATTAGTAAAGTTGTCTGGGTGCAATTTGCTTAATAGTACACATTAAAATCCTAATCTCTACCCCGTTTTTCCAGCCATTGATAAAATACATCCCATATTTGAAAATATTCTGAATCTTCTTTTTCTTTAATTTTCAATGTCAGTCTGTCCATTTCTGCATAGTCCAGTATTTTCTTGATTATCTCTTCTTCAAATGGTATTTCTTCATTTTTCCAGTGCCGGGCAAATACAATTCTTGCTGCTGTTAATACATGCAACATAAAATATATATTTTCTTTATCATATTTTTCTGATATTATACCTAATAAAAATAATTCTGGTTTAAAATCTACATGTTTTCTTAACTTCTTTTCTAGTCAAATATGTATTCTTGTCCAAATTTTTTTTTGCTTTAGGGCATGTCCACCAAATATGATAGTACGTGCCTGGTTTTTGCTTGCATTTCCAACTGTTACTAGACATGTTTTTAAACATTTTTGCTAACCTCACAGGTGTTAGATGCCATCTATAAAACATTTTATATAAGTTTTCTTTATAAGCAGTTGCCATTGTCAATTTATAGTTTCTTTCCCATAACTTTTGCCATTTCTCTAATTCTATATTGTGCCCAAAGTTTTTGCCCATATTATCATTGTTTCTTTCACTTGTTCATCTTCCATTTTTAGGTTTAATAAAAAATTATAGTTTCTTAATGAATTTTTCATCTGATGTCAACAATACCTGATCAAACATTGTCTGATCCTTATAGAAACCATGTATTTTAGCATCTTTCTCATATCTCAGTTGCATTTGCAATAAAGGCCACCGTGATAAGTCAATACCTTGATCTTCCAACTCTTGTTTGGATTTTAGTCACCCTTCCTTATTCAAAATATCTTTATAGGTTACAATTTTCTCAAGGTTAATTAGTGCCATTGAAACTTTGAACAGTCACTAAGTCAAGGACTATCTGTATTGAAGTCGAGAACTATTTGTATTGAAGATCATAGACATGTTGTTTCAAGAAAAGTCAGTCTCTCAGATACCCAAGCTCTAGCATCCTGAATCTGTCTTGTAAAGGAACAAGCAAGCACTTCCAGGAAAGAAATGACAAATGAAGATGGCTTGGCAAAAAGCAGAACCTATGACCATGGTGGAATGAAGAATCAGCAAGTAGACCAACTCTTCATAATTCCTCTCTGGACAAGGAAAGGACTTGAGATTGCCCACAAGTGCTTCAGACAACTACTTCTTGCCTGGAGATCATAAGACAACAGTCTCCAATTGGTTTAGAGCTCTGGGAAATGAGAGTATAGCAATCTTGATCAAAAAGCAGTTGGTGCCTTTGAAAGGCACTGAGTTCACATTTTTTAAAATCACTTTTGGAAATTGCTTATTAACTGCTTTTTAGCTATTAAGAATCTTTGTATCAACAGCTTTGACAGCATTGGGTGAGTTTCCTTCAATCCTTAGAAAAAGAAGTTTTAAATACATGATTAAGAATTTAAAAAAATCTGGAATAAACATCAAAAGGGTAGTTAAAACTTTGATTTTAAAAAGTTTCAACTGAGCTAAGGATCAGATGAATATGAAATAAGATTTTGGGGTTAATTATAAAGAATTCTTTTCTTTTGTATTCAATGGTTTTCTTTTGATTTCTTTAAAAAAGATAAAACTTTTAAAATTGGATAATTTTCATATATAGCATTTACAAAAGAGTTTGTTAAAGCTTTGAATAATTTTGTGAGGTGTGGCAAAGAAAATGAAATGAAAAGGAAAAGGAATCAAGTGCTAGAATATTATTTAAAAGGACTAAAGTTTAGGATTGTTGAGTGGTGTGGTGGCCTAGTGGTAAAGACGCTCACCTCTCACTCAGAAGGTTGCATGTTCAATCCTAGGTAGCAGCAGATGTTCCCTCCTAAGGCGCAAAAAAAAAAATCTGCTCTGAACTCCACATGGTGTCAGGAAGGGCATCTGGGTTAGGAGTGGGAGGCACCGTTATGCGGTGGTTCTCCTCCTTCCTCACCGACCGTACGCAGTCTGTATTGGCAGGGGGACAGAGGTCGACTCCTAGACCCCTAATTTGTGGGGTGCCTCAGGGGTCGGTCCTCTCCCCCCTTTTGTTCAATATTTATGTAAAGCCGCTGGGGGAGATCATCCGTGGCTTTGGGGTG
>NW_015386397.1:1430637-1469988 GCF_001527695.2 Protobothrops mucrosquamatus
TTAAAAATAATTTTAAATAGAGACACAGCTTCTAATATTCGGTTTTTTAATCTGGTTTTACAGGGGTTTGTATTTTTATGCTTTGTATTTGTACTGTTTTTAATACGCTGTGCACCGCCCTGAGTCCTGCGGGAGAAGGGCGGTATATAAATTAAATTAATAATAATAATAATAATAATAATAATAATAATAATAATAAACACTCAAATCCATCTAGTCATCCCGACTCTACACCTAATTCAGGAATTACAGGATTGTAAAAAGAGAGTAAAAGATTAAGGTTGTTAGAAATAAGAAAAAATATAAGCTGATTTATTTGATCAATTTAAAATAGATTTATTGCTATTTCTGGTAATCCTTAATAAATTTTTGCTGACATTAGGACTGAAATGATGATTTTGCGGATTTTTTATCGATATGGGAAGAAATCATTCGTTGCATTTTAAGAGAAGGTGATAAATTACTAATCATTATTTAGAGATGAAAGGAAAAGTAATTTTGTTATATGTTTCTTTTTCTTTTTTCCTTTTTTTACCATATTCTTATTTTTTTCTCTTCTTTTCTGCACCCCTTTTTATTTTTATATATATTTTTAGTTTGTATTAGTTTGCATTGTTGTACATTGTAATTTTGTAATTAAAAGAAAGAAAGAAGCAAGGAATGCAACTCTTTGACAAACAATGCAGTAATGAGTTCTGACATTTATATACACCTTTTTTTGTGGGTGGAGTGGAACTTCTCTATTTTCACACCAAGTACATCCGGTGTGGTGTTTTTAGTTACACTGTCTTCCTAGTGACTGGTTTTGCCCTGTTTGGGATATAGACATAAGTAGCCATGCAATAGTGTTGAATATCTTTAGCTCGGGTGTAGGATGAGGGTGAAGATTCATTCTCCGAGCTTGTGGGTTGGTTTCCTGAACATTTCGTTACCAGGCTAGGTAACATCCCTTAAACCCCACTAAACTCTGCTGAAGATGTTACCTAATCTCATAATAAAACTAACCCACAAGTTCGGAGAACAAACCTTCACCCTCATAGATAGCCATATAAGCCCATACATTGAGGCCTGATCATATATGCCTATTGAAGCACTTAAAAGAAGGTATATAATATTCCATAGATCAGTGGTTCTCAACCTTTTTAATGCCACGACCCCCAACCGGTCGTAAGCCGAGGACTAAACCGGTCGTAAGTCGAGGACTAAACCGGTCGTAAGTCGAGGACTACCCAACCGGTCGTAAGTCGAGGACTTTCCCTGCCCAGGAGCGCTGCACATGCGTGTTTCCGCCCCCTGCGCCAGCCCCCTGCAAGCGGCAGAGATGGAGCAGGCCGACCACCAGCTGGCCCAGCCCAAGGGAGGTAAGGCACCCGCCGGAAAAGGGGAAAAAATGGTGGACAGCCTTGCTTGGCGACCCGTGTGAAATGGACGATCGACCCCAAATGGGGTCGCGACCCATAGGTTGAGAACCGCTGCCATAGATTATATCATTTTGTGCAATTACTGGGAGCCAGGAAATGGATAGCTCTTAAAGTTAATGCATTTTATGTTATCTAAAGCACAAGAATCCATGAGCTCAATTCCCAATAGAGGGTTTGAACCCCATAGCATAGCATTTGGCTACTACATCTGTGAGTCTAAACCAGACACTGTAGTATGTGACTCCCAGTGATCAATGTACAGTAGATATGCCAGTTCTGAAAGAATTCTGGCCTCTGCCCTTTGTATCATCTATTGTTTCTGCATTAACTGCACCTCTATGAGAATATATTATAATTATCATGCCAGGCCACAACTATTTTGCATTTGCACGAGCTAGCTTTGAAATCTATTTGCATATCACTTAACTCATAACAATATCAACCTGCTGATTCCCTTTGTCGTGTTTATCATGTTTTACTTAATTTTTTATACCTCATGGGTATTATTGCTTTGCTTGAATGTAAAGTCACATGCAGGCTAATAGTAGCAAGTTAATGATTCGAAAAGCAAGGGCAGAAGGAAAGTTTGATTCTTTCCTATTGAACCCCAGAAGTGGGACCTAAGGGTCTTTATCTTAATTAACAACCAAATACAAATACAGATTATTGATTCTGGGATAAAGTGAGAATTAATTCTAACGAAGGGGCACATCAGGAGTAGCAAGGAACAATATATTTTACAAGGTTTATTAAAAAATACAGACAAGGCACTTGCACAACACTCTACAGTTGCTTGGCTTTACAATTTATATGTGTGTGTGTGTTGTTTAGTATATTGTGCAAACCTATTCTGTTTATAATACAATATATTGCCCAGAAAAATAGTTAATGCAGCAGCCAAGATAGGCATATTATATAGATTCCAGTCCATGGGCTGTAAGGTACACTGAGTCTCTTTCTTTCCCTGTATCTCTGTTTACTCTGTTTACTCTGTCCATCGATTTCGATGAAGACCTTGACATCTTATGGATTATGGGTCATCAGCAGTGTATCCGTAGATGGCTGATGAGACCGATGTTAGCACGGAATGTTCTGCCACATACTGAACAGAGAAATGTGGACACTATTGCTTCAGCATTTGCAGCTCTGGCTTTACGGAGTGCTCGCTTCTCTTGTGCCAAGATTGTCCTTCTGTGTTCATATGTCTGGCAACCCTGGTAAACCAGGGTACGCCATGTCGGTCGATCATGCGCCAAAAATTCCCAAGAGATGGTGTCGATATCCAGGGACTTGAGAGATGCTTTCAGCGTGTCTTTGTATCGCTTCTTTTGTCCCCCGTGCGATCGCTTTCCTTGAGACAGCTCACCATAGAAGAGCTGTTTAGGGATGCGATGGTCTGGCATCCTTACAACGTGGCTTGCCCAGCGCATCTGGGCTTTCATCAACAGAGTGTAAACTAAGTGATGACTACATAAACACCTTGTTTACACCCGAGCCTGGGGAAAATCTGATCTGCCTCCCTTAAATCCATTGGGATGAAATGTCTTTTGTGGAACTTTGTTCAGCCTGTCTATAAATCACTGTACTTTGGTCAAAAGAGGACATCCCTTCAGTTTGAGACCCTCAAGCTCACAATGCCTCTTATTCCTTTTCCATTGAAAAAAATTGCACAAGATCTCTTGATCTTCAACCAACCTCTTCCCTGCTAGGCTGCAAGATCATACATTGATGTTTGCACAAGCCATCACAATAAAGAACATTGGATTTCAATGTATATGGTTACATCTTTATAACTATTTAATAGCTTGGAGAATTTCAAAAGGTGCAGGGTCCTTGGTGCTCTCTGAGCTTGGTTGTTTCAAAAGGTTCCAGGAATTATCCAATCTGGATGCTTAGCAGATATGTACACTGAAATAAATGAAAAATCCATTAGTTGTTTTTTTATATAAAGGAGAGTAGATTGAAAATAATCTTAAATCACCCTCTATATGAAGGAAATTGATTTTATTTAAACTATTCTAAAAGCTACGGTAAGATCGTGATGTCTAGAAATCTGAATGACTTAACTGCACTATTTGGCAATGTACCTAAGCAGTATGGTACACAAAAAGAGGGGAGATAAAGAATGTGAATGAAATACAGATTATTGATATAGTGAAAACAACTATAGATCCTGTTAGCCATAAATAAGTATAATAAGGAATCAACAAATATAACATGGTCATGAATTGGATTTGCATCACATAGAGTAGGCTAAAATATGATTAAATGGATTGTAATCTGGTGTTCTACCAATTCAATCAGTATAATTGATTCATTATATGTGAGTTCAGGCAATTAGGTTAAAATGGTAAACTGTGATTAAGTACTGTAAATTATGTCTATAAGTATATACTGGAGCCATCTCATTGTGACATACTAGTGTAGGACCTGAGTAAAAAATCACTCTGCTAACTGGGATAGATAAAATAGATTGTTGGCTTTAATTCCTCTATGCCCTTGCATTACTAAATTTATTTTCAAATTTATTTAAACCAGCTTCTCCAGAATTAAATGATTTATAGAACAGCTTCTTAAAACAAAATTGCACTAAATAGAAATATAAATTGGACATTTTAAAAGCAAACTCTCAATAGTATTGGTGTAAGGGCATTTTTCTATTGTATTCCATGCATCAGTCAAAAACTGCCTGTGCTAAAGTGAGTGCACCTGAATTTAAAACAGATAGGATTTGAAATCAGATTGAGAATTGTACATGGTTGTTGATCGGAAGATTTTCTGGGTCCTCCTCTAGTTAAGAGACTACAGAATTAAAGGTTCTATGGCTGTATCTGAAATTCAGAGTGGAAGACCATCAAGGATCTTTTTGTGGATTATGATTCCATAAAAGGGATAAATACTGGAAAGGCCCAGCAGTTTAATATTGATCGGCTTCCCAAAACTGGGACAGTCATAGGCATAGCTGCTAAAAGCATCTCTTTTTGTCCTCAGGTAATACAAATGCCTATTGGAAACTGCACAAACCTGCAGAGGACTCAAGCTATGAAATTTCAAAGCACTTGCTGCACCATATTATAAACTTGCTCTCGGTCTCATTCGGTGTAAGAGTAGTAAGGCTGTCTGCAGAGATATTTAGCCATAGTGCCTCTTTTTCAAGCTCTTGAAATCACTGCATTTGTACCTACCACACTCTGCCCAGCTAGAAATAACAACTTAGCAAGCTTTTGACATTTGACAATGACAAATTAAAAACATTGATACAATCCCTGCACACTGTGATATTTCTTTAGGGTCAACACCATAGCTCTTTCTAGAGACAATCATGGGCCTTGTTTTCACTTTCCTTCAATGTCAGAAAGGGAAATGGTAACTTACAAGAGCTGAACGCTTAATGAAAACAATACAATTACCTTTAATTGGATTAATAAGGGTTTGGGCACAATGCTGATTTAATAAGTCACAGAGGGAGGCTTCTCCCTTGATCCTTTTCTTCCTTGTGTTTAATTTATCCAAGCATCTCCTCCTTTCATTTTTTTTTTTTTTGGAGAGCACTTCTTGTAATCTACTATTTTATTTTAATATTTTGGGCCATTATAGCTATTCCTTTCTTGGTCAAGGTTCCCAAGACTTCAATGATAGGGGGAACAATCTGAAATCTTGATGAATTTCTGTCCATTGTATTACTAATAGAGAGACCAGTACTCTGAGCAGAAAAGAAGCATAATTGCCTCTAGATGAGATGGGCGGCACACAAATCAGATAGATAGATAGATAGATAGATAGATAGATAGATAGATAGATAGATAGATAGATAGATAGATAGATAGATAGATAGATAGATAGATAGATAGATAGATAGATAGATAGATAGATAGATAGATAGATAGATAGAGGTTAGGTTAGGTTAGGTTAGGTTAGGTTAGGTTAGGTTAGGTTAGGTTAGGTTAGGTTAGGTTAGGTTAGGTTAGGTTAGGTTAGGTTAGGTTGATAGCCTGTTCCACTTGTTGGGGTGTTATTTATTTTAATGGTTAACTTTTTTCTCCATGAGTAGTTTAAAAAGTCTGATGCCTTAGAAGACAAATCCCATTTTTGCCACTGCCATTGCTGGCTGTGGTGATGGGAGTTGTAGTGCAATATAGCAAAGTGAGCAAGTTTGCCATAGAATACTGCGCATTGATCAATAAGAGGATTGCCATCTTTCCTACATTTATTGAAGACAATCTTCCATTTGAATCCCAATCCACATTAAAGATTAAAGATTAAAAAAACTATAAGAAGATATACAAGCTGAAGGTTTGATATTTGCCAATCAAAATTGGCATCTCAACAACAGATTGTATTGGCAAAGAAGGGTCACCTCCTGTCTCTCCACTTGGAAGATAGATAAATCAACACTAATATTATTTAACTTTTAGATTTGGTTTCTAGATTTGTTGCTATTCTTTTCAATTACCCCATGGATGTTTTTATGTATATCTTTGTGGGCTTATTGTTGTGATAGTTGCTGTTGTATTTTTGATGTTGTGTTGGTAGCCATCATAGCTTGATTGACAATAATTTCCAAAAATCAGATTGAGTGAGTTCACATTTTTATAAAACTGAAGTTCCAAGTTCAGAGAAAAGGAATTCAGAACTGAATTTGATAAGAGTTATATTGTCCTAAAAGTTAACTTTGCAATTTAAATTTACTCCTGGATTCAGTATTTTCCTGGATGTTCCACTCTGGATGATGATCAGAAGTTGTGCATAGTTAAGGCTAAAATGCCAACTGTGCTATTTTTCAAGAAATGTCAGATTTGCCACAATGATTCATGCCTAATACAGGAATATGCAGTCCACATATTGTACATGGCTGTATGTGATTCCCCCCATCTTATTGTTTCCACATCTTGTTTCCCCCAGTTATTACTGAAATTCAATGGGAATTGTGAAAAGTAGAGATACACTTTTTTCCTATCAATTTTCAGCAGAAACTGCAATAAAATTGATGTAGTATATGAGTAAGCTTAAAATAGGGATAACATCTAGCACCATGTCATATATTTACATACAACATGCATGAACAAAATGCAGAATAATGGAGTGAAAAATCTATTCCCAACCTCCTAGGTAGCATCAGGAGAAAAAATGTTATGCACCCTACTTTAGATACTTCCTGTATGGACTACTGTAACACAATCACACAGAAATAGGCTGAGCAATTGTTTTGAAATATCTACTGATCCAAAAAGCTACATCCAGTCTTTTGACTACCTTGCTACAAAACTTAATGAACTACTGCTCTGCTTCTAGGAATGCTGGGAATTGAAATCCATAAATCTTAAAGTTGCCAAGTGTAAAAATGCTAGTTTAAATCAACTTGCCATATTTTTCCATTCTTTATCACAATCTTGCTTCCTGCCCATCCATACACCACTTCATTCATTGCCTTTTGTCTTTTCAGTTTCTCATTGCTTCCCCCTTTTGAAGATCTTGTTTATTCCATCCAGCCATGAGATGCTCAGCCAACTTTTTTACCCATTCACTCTTCCTTCATATACTTGTTTTGCAGTTAAATTCTCCTTCCTTTTCCCTTTATAACTCACCACTTCTTTTGTACCACTCTTCTACAGGTCACTCATTCATGTGTTCAAACTACATTTATTCATTGGCTATTCATTCATTCATATTCATTGTGAAAATGAATATTTTACCATAATTGCTTTTTTATTTCAAACATTACCTATAAAAATAGAGGAAACGTTTTTTGATGATTTGAATACACTGATCTCGAAATTTATTTGGCAAGAAGGAAAGCTCGAATTAAAGTGTAAATGCTACAAGAAGCTAAAGATAACGGAGGATTTGGACTACCAGATTGGGTCTTATACTACCAAGCATGTGCTCTAACATGGTTAAAAGAATGAATAACCCTTAGAAAGAAAGAAAAGGTTGTTATATTTAGAAGGACATGACTGGTAACTTGGATGGCACACATTTTTATGGTATGGAAAGAATAAAACCCATATATATTTCCAAAACCACTACATAAGAAACACATTATTACTTGTATGGGAAAAGATAAAACCAAAAATCTACACAAAAATCCTAGGATGGCTATCAACCATGGAAGTATTCGTTCAACCAAATGTAGTTAAATTTGAGAAAATTCTAACATATAAGGATATTCTGAATACAGATGGGAAATTAAAATCTAAACAAGAGTTAGAAGATCATGGAATTGACTTATCATGGTGGCCTCGACTGCAAATGCAATAGAGGTATGATAAAGATGTTAAAATATACAGTTTTTATATAGAATAGAATAGAATAGAATAGAATAGAATAGAATAGAATAGAATAGAATAGAATAGAGCTGGAAGGGACCTTGGAGGTCTTCTAGTTCAGCCCCCACTCAAGCAGGAGAACCTATATCATCTCAGACAGGTGATTGTCCAGTCTCTTCTTAAAAATCTCCAGTGATGGAGCACCCACAATTTCTGGAAGCAAGTTGTTCCACTGTTTAATTGTTCTCACTGTTGGGAAGTTTCTCCTTAATTCCAGGTTGCTTCTCTCTTTGATCAGTTTCCAACCATTGTTTCTTGTCCTTCCCTCTGGTGCTCTGGTGAACAACGTGACCCCCCTCTTCCTTGTGGCAGCCCTTCAGATACTGGAATACTGCTCATGTATCCCTAGACAACGTCTGATCAGGTGTTGTTGACTTCTGATGAAAAACTGATTAAGAAATTGTATAACTTCTTATTGAATTTCAAAATAGAAGATGAACAAGTGAAAGAAACAATGATAATATGGGCAAAATGTTTGGGATACAATATAAAATTAAAGAAATGGCAAAATCTTTGGGAAAGAAATTATAAATTGACAATGGCAACTTCATATAAAGAAAACTTATATAAAATGTTTTATATATGGCATCTTCTACCTGTCAGATTAGCAAAAATGTTTTAAAATATGTCTAGTAAATGCTGGAAATGTAATCAGAATCCTGGTACATATTATCACCTGTGATGGACATGTGTTAAAGCAAAAATATTTTGGACAAAAATACATACTTGATTAGAAAAGTTGTTAGAGAAACATGTAGATTTTAAACCTGAACTTTTTTTATTAGATATAATTCCAGAAAAAATAAATAAACAAAGTGTATATTTAACATTACATGTATTAATAGCAGTGAGGTTGTATTTGCACAGCACTGGAAAAAAGAAAAAACACCATTGGATGAGGAGATAATCAAGAAAATACTGAACTGTGCTGAAATGGATAGACTTATATTGAGAATAAAAGAAAAAGAAGACATAGAATATTTTCAAACATGGAACTTATTTTATCAGTGGCTGGAAAAACAAGATAGAGAGTAAGAACTTAACTTCTATTACTAAGCAAAAAATTAACCCAGACAATACGTTGTTCATTAAGCACTAATGAATTGTAATAATAGAAAATTAATAAAATGCTTTTAAAAAAAATAATTTACCACTCCTTTGGTACCACTCTTCTACAGGTCATTCATTCATGTGTTCAAACTACATTTATTCATTGGCTATTCATTCTTGATTTTACACACTAGATATATATCCTATTCCCACCATGTTTAATTTACTTTTAAGTTTATCCTGACATATTCAACTCACACTGTGCATTCTTAATATACAGCCAGACCTATGTTCCCCATTTCATCATGTACTAATATTTGCTGACATCATTCAGATTCTCAGCTAATACCATAACATAATCTACTGTATATATCAAAAGCACATCTAGTTTACTTCCCCAATGAATACATCTGTAATGTACTAAGAAGCTTATTCCTTATTCATTTACCCATAGATAATTACACAACAACAACACACTTCCTTGTTTTTACTCATTGCTCAGTACTGAGCCATTCAATATGTATTCCATTTATACTCATGTATGCTTTCTATCAATCATATACTATTCTTACCATATTCAGCAATCAACTTTCCACTCAGTATGGTGAAAACATTTCATTTTTCAAAACTACTCACTGTAGCATATACTTTCCCTAAATAACAAATAAAATAAAATTTCTCTCTCATTTCATTAACTTGTTTCTCAATTATCTACTGAAGAGCAAAGGCTTGACATGGGATAAAGCTACATCTCACTTCCCAAATCTTATTCATTGTTGTGTCCTGTACCCTCAATCAATCAGAACAGAGCTGGAAGGGACCTTGGAGGTCTTCTAATCCAGCCCCCTGCTCAAGCAAGAGACCCTATACCATTTCAGACAAGTGAATGTCCAGTATCTTCTTAACACACACCCCCGCACACACACACACACACACACTGATGAAGCACCCACAATTTCTGACGGCAAGCTATTCCACTGGTTAATTATCCTCAATGTTAGGACATTTCTCCTTAATTCCAGGTTGCTTCTTTCCTTGATTAGTTTCTATCGTTTCTTGTCCTGTTCCCTGGTGCCTTGGAAAATAAATTGACCCCCTCCTCTTTGTGGTAGCTTCTCAAATACTGGAAAACTGCTATCATGTCCACCCTAGTCCTTCTTTTCTCTAGACTAGCCAAATCCAAACCCTGCAACCGTTCTTCATGTTTTAGTTTTCAGGTCTTTAGTTGCTCTTCTTTGTACTTTTTCCTAAATTTCAACATCTTTTTGTAATGTGGTGACCAAAATGGATGAAATATGGCCTTACTAAGGTTTTATAAAGCAATACTACCTTTTCACTGAGGTCCTGCCAAATCCCCTTCCAGGAACTCTTAGCCTAATCCACTCATTCTCACTACCTTTCCTTTTGTATTCAAGAACAATAACAGCATTCTTACAGTCCTTAATTATAGATTCAGCTTTTATACTCTTTAAATATGTTGCGCAGCTATTCTATTATCAAACTACATTTATTTTTGTAATATTTCTCCAGATATATCGTCTACAACTGCAGTCTTACCACTTTTCTACATAAATGATTTCCATTATTTTGTTTCATTTTTATCCTTTGACACATTACTATCATTGCCATACAAATACCTAATAAAAGAAAACATTCATAGCTTAGAGTTGAAGTGAGGGGTCCTTGGTGCTCTCTGAGCTTGGCTGTTCTCTTGCAGACATTTCATTACCCAAACTAGGTGACATCATCAGTACTAGTAAGGAGTGGGGTTTGCTCTCGGTTTATAGTCTTGTGGATTACCCTGTCAGTGTTGCTGGAAGTGGTCTTGGAGGTTCTTTGGTTGGGCTGTTTATTGTTAACTCTTTTGGTAGTTCCTTGACTGGAATATTGTTTACTTCTTTATTGTTGGTCTGTTGTTAATCTTGGACTTAATGTATGGTCATCTGGGTATTAATTGCTGGTGGGGAGATATTCTGGTCTTTTGTTTCCTTTTTGACATGTTGATTCATCTGTTTTGCACATAGATTGTTTATGTCTATGTGTCTAGTGATGGCTAATTTGTCAGAATGCCAAGCTTCTAGAAATCCCCTAACATTTTTGGACTTGGCTTGATCCAAGGTGGTCACCATTTCCCAGTTGAAACTGTGGTTAAGCTCTCCATATATTGTGAAATTAAAGAGTTTTCATCATGTCTTCTGACTGTTAGCTAATGTTCATGGACGTGTCTTATGTAGTAGCTATTGCAATCATTACGCTGTATGTTGTGGATGACTAATGTTTTTTTTCTTCTGGGGCTGCTGGGTCTTTGGATTTACTTAAGGATGTTTAGGAGGTCTTTAGTTAGCTTGTGTGCTACACTGATTCTATGTAGTCATAATAGTCAGTTGGTGGTTTCTGAGATGTTTTTGATGTATAGCAATGCTATACTTTTTACAGCTTGTGTTGGTTGTGTTATATATGGGGAATGCCTGGTGGCTCAGTACTTAAAATGCAGTATTGCAGGCAAACTCTGCCCATCAGTTTGATTCTGATGGGGCTCAAGGTTGATTCAGCCTTCCATACTTCTAATGTTTGTAAAATGAGTGTGCATATTGTGGAGGGCAATATGCAATAATCCTTAAACTGTAAACCATCCAGAGACTGCTATAAAGCACTCTGGGGCAATATATAAGCCTAAATGCTATTGCTATTGGGCTGAGTGGCCAGGCACTTTTTGATGAAGTTGCATGGATATCCATTTTGTTGAAAGACATTGTATAGATGCTTTATTTCCTTTTTCTGCTGTTCAGGGTTGCTGCAGTGCGTTTGTGCTCATCTAAATAAAGTTTTTATGCAGCTTCTCTCATGGGCAGTTAGGTTGTTGCTTTGGTAGTGGAGCACTTGATTGGTGTGGGTAGTTTTTCAGTACACTTGTTTGTCATTGTGGTCCCTGCTGATCAGGATGTCCAGGAAGGGTAGTAAATTGTTGTTTTTTCTTCTCTGATAAACATAAAAGGGCTGTGACATCAAATGAGACTATGATTTCATCCTCATGATTGTTTGAAGGCACTGTAGGGACAACATATGAACAGACTTAATCATAGTTTCAATATATAAAAAGGGAAAGAGTGGCCTTTGTCTTTTAAATTGCAGATGGACTGCTGAATCGTATCCTGATGGGTTTGTTCTCCTATGTTGTGCCATGCAATCAGTTCATAAACACATCAGGACAAGATTCAGCAGTCCATCTGCATTTAAAAGACAAAAGCCACTCTTTTGAAGACAGCAAAATCCACATTCTGGACAGAGAGGACTGCTGGTTTGAAAGAGGGATCAAAGAGGCCATCTATGTCAAAACTGAACAGCCCTCTCTCAACAGAGGGTGAGGGATCTGACATTATCTATCTCCAGTCTACAACACAGTCCTTTCAGTGGTTCCAAGAAGGTTCCACAGCCATTTGCACTACTCAGGTGACCCTGATGACACAGATATGCCTCCAGGGGCTTCAACAACTTGCTAAAAGAATGCAAATGACCAGCTGTCAGCAAGGAGTATAAATCCTGCCATTCCCCACCATCCAGTCAGAGCTGAAGAAGCTTCTTGGATGAGAAGTGAAATGTCTTCAAAGAAAAACAAGAAAGTCCAGTTGCCTCATGGTCTACAAGAAAACAACCAAGCTCAGAGACCACCAAGGACCTCTCACAAATACCTAAATTTAGCCTTCCAGCATTCCATTACTTCAGTTTCATCCCAAATCATTTCATCAATGTTATGTTTTATTTCAGCCCTTGTGAAGAAAACTTTTCACTGAGCCTCTTTACCTATGTCCAAAACATTTATCAAGATGACAATGAGGGTGTTTACCGCAAGGAGGTTGACAGGTTGGTGAACTGATGTAAGGAAAATAGCCTAGTTTTAAACACTGGAAAAACCAAAGAGATAATTGTCAATTTCAGAAAAGGCAGGCACAGCCACACTCCTCTGTGTATTAATTATTCACCTGTGGAGATGGTTACCAGCATCAAATTCCTGGGTGTTCAGTTAACAAGTAGGCTGGCTTGGTCGCTCAACAGCGAGACATTGGTGAAGTGGGCACTGCAGCGCCTGCATTTTCTGCATCTTCCTTCCCCTGTCCTTACCACTTTCTACAGAGGGATGATCGAGAGCATCCTGTCATACAGCATCATAGTCTGGTTTGGAAGCATTACTGCTTCAGACAGGAAGGTGGTGCAGATAGTGGTGAGGATGGCTGAAAAAATTATTGGTAGTTCCCTACCTTACATCCAGGACATAGCAAGATTGTCTGGGACACTACACATCCTCTTCATGACCTGGTCTCCTTGTTACCTTCTGGGAGGAGGCTTCCTGGTATCCGAAGCAGAACATCCAGATTCAATCACAGTTTTGTTCCATACAATATTAACCTTGTGAACTCTAAAGCTTCCTCCTTCCGTTATGTATTCAAGATGGACAGTGATTAATATTTATATGTTACTTATATGTAAGGGTGTAGGTCTATACATATGTTGTATATAGTATGTTTAAATGCATTCACAATATGTATGTGTACACTTTGAGAGCAAGCAACTAATAATAATAATAATAATAATAATAATAATAATAATAATAAAGTTGGAAGGGACCTTGGAGGTCATCTAGTCCAACCCCCTGCTCAGGCAGGAAACCCTATACCATTTCATTTTTAATGTGTGCCATTGTGCCCAGAGTAAAAAATAAAAATAAAGGTTATCTATCTATCTATCCATTTATATATATCTGCTAAAGCAAGGCTTTTCAACCAGTGGTACGGGTACCACCTATGGTACATTGGCACCTGGCAGGTGGTACGCGAACATCCTAGAAAAGTGGTAATGGGGGAGGGGAATGAGCTGAACCGGTGGCAGCACCACACAAGCCTGAGTGAGAGATGGCTGGAGCTGCAGGGCTGTCAGGGCTCAGGGCAAGCGCCAGGATCAGCGCCAGGCTCCAGCTGGAGTTCGGTGCGGATCCTGGCACTTCTGCTGAGCCTAGAAGAAGCACCAATCAGCTGGAATGTTGGAGCATCCCCAGGGTCTTGTGATTTACATTCAGATGCTTGGCAACTGATTCATATTTATGACAGTCACAGTGTCCCAGGGTCATGTGAAGTGACCAAAACCTGCTGCAACCACCCAGCAGATGGGGAGAGAATAAAAACCAAACACCCTCCACCCCACTGCCAATCCTCAACAGAAATGCTCACAACAATGAAAACCTCGGATAGGAGGAAGAGCGCCGCCAGGTGGGCAGGCAGGTGTCTTGCTTGGCTGTGGCTTGGGGGGCACTTTTTTCAGTGCCATTGTAACTTTGAACAGTCACTAAGCGAACTGTTGTAAGTTGAGGACTACCTGTACTTTATCACTTTTTTCCTTTTTATTTTTTTGGTCATCAAGTTTTTGACACCTTGCTGGGTGACTGGTGGTACTCAGATATTGCCATATCCTAAAAGTGGTACAATGGGTGAAAAGGTTGAAAAGCCCTGCACTAAAGCCATTCTGCATTTTTATTCCCTCTTTTTTGTTAACAAATTTTGTCTGTATAACTTTATTTTCTGTAATTATTTTCATATAAAGCACCTACAATATCTATCATCCACATTTTTTCAACAAACATTAACTTGCATGCATTTTTCTCATCCATATCTTTTTTCACATAATCATTCCATCAAGCATTTTTTTCCCCATAGTGTAAACTTTTGGTGATTCTAACAGAATAACTCTTGCTCTATTCCAAGCAACTTTCACGTCTCTTTTTCCATAATATATTTCCCATCCATTCTTTTGGGGAAATTAATCTATATTCCAGTAATTTTTTGGACCCAAGATTTGTACTTTTTCTTCTTGTGCTCATTCTATTTTTACTCTAGTTTCTTCTACTTTTTTTCTTAACTTCCTTGCTCATTTTTTTTTTAATATCCATTCTTGACACTAAGAGGCACGGAGGTTCAATGACTTAAAAGAGGCCAGAGAAGATCTGTGCTCTGGCAGTTCAGGTTCTATCACCGGGTGACAGAGTTAGCTCCCATCATTCGCCTTAGCTCCTGCCAACCTAGTTTGAAAGTAAGTAAACACAAGAAGATACTTTGTACTGTGGTGTGATGTCATGCTAGCCATCTTGATTGTAGAAACATCTTCATACAATGCTGGCTCAATGGCCTAGAAACAGAGATGAGCACCGCCTCCTAAAGTTGGCTATTACTAGCAGAGTAAAACCTGCAGGGACTCCCTTACCTTTATTCTTGACACTATCAAATAATGGTCTCTCCTACATTCAGAATCTCTCATCATCTTTATCTTCTTCAATAATTCTCTTAATCTTTCAGCACAATTAGATTAATCGTGTGTTTTGATTAATTCTTTTTTCATTGGTATGTTATGAATAGATTCGGACTTAAATCAGACATTAGATAAAACATTTTTTAATAAGTGGATGCTCAGCAAACACTGTTCTCATTGTTTTCCAAATGCCCCAATCACTTTTTCAATATTACTGCATCTTGTGCCACCTAGCCAAATAATTTCTCTCCTTAAAACACACTTGCTCAAAATATTGCATGACTTTCCCCAAAATTAATCTGTTTTTTTTTCCAATTCACATTCGTTATGTAACATGTAAGTATTATCAACCTATGGATTATTATTTTATATGTACCTGCAGGAACATAGATGATACCAAATAACAACATTCAAGATGATGTAAATAAATATATCTCAGCTCCACAAGACCATGGTATGTTCACTCTGTTTCATCCATCACATTTCTATTAGTTTCAAAAACATAAGCCTCTTTTTATTTCATTTTATTTGTTCATTCACAATCTTTACTATTTACTCCACTAAATTCCAAGTGACAAACTTCTATATGCCATGGCCATTATCAAGTAGACCATATATATTGACTCCTTTGCCCCGTTTATCATACCTCTGATTACCTGAAGCTTTCACACATGCTTTATAGTAAGATAGAGAAGATGCAGTTACCAATCTCAATCACAAACAGCCTTCCCTGCTAAAGGGATGGTCAGTATCATTTTTAATGCATTTTGATACTTGTTACTAATGTTAGGACAGTATTGATCAGATTGAGCACTTTTTGATCAATATATGACAAATGCAACCAAAGCTCAAACATGCTTACATTATTCAATGGAGACTAAGATTTCTAATCTAAAGACAACCTTACTGGTTAGTATATTGTTGTGTGCATTC
This sequence comes from Protobothrops mucrosquamatus, assembly GCF_001527695.2. NCBI lineage: Eukaryota > Metazoa > Chordata > Lepidosauria > Squamata > Viperidae > Protobothrops > Protobothrops mucrosquamatus. The sequence continues at coordinate 1,446,662 of NW_015386397.1, forward strand.
CAACAACTTGATAGTGCAAGGTACAATACCTATTTATCTAAATAATTAATACGTAACTTGAGACCCCATTATCTGAAAAGATATTCTCCCATAAAGCCAGTTTGGTTTCCAAGAATCTGAGGAGAAAACCTTCTTTCCGTCCTCCGTGAATAGAAATACAGTATGCAGCAACAAAATATGTACAGGATCCAATCTGAATCAGATCTACTGTGTAATACAATTTGGACAGAGAGCCTTGAGTTTGGGCTCCAGCATGAATCCCAAAAACATGGAAGACTATACTCTGATCCCATTGATGACTCATATTGGATCCTGCAACATTATCCTGGGACATGTATATTAGCCTTCATTTGTACTAAATATATGGCTTAGTTACTGCTCTTAAGCGCCAAAGGAGGCTATTTTTTCCAATTTTTATCCAGGCAGATTTTTAGAATAACTTCTGGAATAACCAAAACAGTCCTGGTGGTACAGTGGTTAAAGAGCAGTATTGGGAGAAAACTTTGCCCAGAGCCTGGTGTTCATTCCTCATGGGGCTCAAGGTTAACTCAGCCTTCCATCCTTTCAAGATCAGTAAAATGAGACCCAGATTGTTGGGGGCAATATGCAAATAATACTTCTCATTGGAAACTCAGGGTGTGTTGCAAAGTGAGATATAAACCTAAATGCTATTGCTATAACTTATCTGCTGAACTATAGGTTGCAATTTATTTCTTTTTTACTGATAAATGTCTCTTTGGTTTTAAATTATTTGCTTTTGTTTTAATTTTATATATTTCATCATAACTAGTCTCTGTGCACACTATTTTGGTAGAGAGACAGGATATTACAAAAATTATGTAGTCGGCTGGGATGGGGAAGAGATTGGTGTAAGTGATGAGATTAGTGAACATTTGAAGATGGACCTTCTCTCTTTTTAAGATTAACCTTCTCATGCCATATTAAAACAAATTGAATGATCTAGGAATGAGAACCAAAACAGATATAGTAAGGGAGATCTAATATTAGATTCCTGAAGTTGATTAACTGGATCTCTATTTGAGACAAAGCAATTTTATTTTTATACCCTACTTTAGTGGTCCCCAACCTTTCTGGCTCTACGGTCTGGCAGCAGCAGGGAGGAAAAGATATGGTTTCATGCGCACAACTTAGCTCTCAAGCATGATCACCTGCCATTTGCAGGCTGTGGACCGGTATTCTGCCCTACTTAACATCATGATGCCAATGCAATTCAACTCACATATCCATACACAACAGACACACAACCTTCCCATCTCTAGAACTAAGTTTGTTTATTTTCTGTCTAAATGGAATAACATTATCACAGTCATCTGCAGATGTGAGTCAGTCTTTAAGGTGGCTTTGAAGAAGCAGGGTTGCTAAACCATTTGCTCATACAGCCCATGCTGCTATGAAATTATAATAGTAGCTAAGAGATAAGAGCTTTTGAATCTGGCTTGTGCAACTACCTGAATCTGGCTTGCATAACCAGCCCCTGAGCACAATCTTTCTTGTCTCTGATCTTCTTGGCTACCTGGCTTACCAATATTGACTCGTAACATAGAGACTCTTTACAGCCTTGCCAAAATTCTTCACACCTGAGACCCACCCAGACTGAATTATTAAAAGAGTAAATCCTTTATTAGTTTCTTCTTCCAGAAAGTAGCCATTGTCTCCATGGAATGTACTGGAAAAGGCCAGAGTGAAAGCTCTTATTCTAGCACTCTAATTGTAATATGGCTGAACAATGGAAAATGAAAAGTAGGGGAGACAGCTCCTTTTACTGAAGAACGGACTGGGAAATGTTGTTGCCTGACCTAAAGGTCAGATATTTTCCCTTTTCTCATTCCAAACATAAAAGTGGAGCTAACATGCAGTTGAAGATTTCTTCATTGCTAGTGCGGCAACATCCTCCACTGCACCTCCAGGCAGGAAACTAGATACCACTTCAAAGAGAGGCCATCTTCAAATAGAGGCTGTTCTCCAGAAAGTAGACTAGCTGACCACTGAATCTCATCTCCTAGCAATATTCATCATATCTAAAAATTCTCCAAAAGTACATACACTATTTCACTTGTCTTTTGACTTCTATACTCTTCACTCCTGCAACTGTTATCTAAAGAGTCACTTTACCCTATCTAACAGTAGGCCGTTTGTTTATTGATATAAGAATTACTAGTATGTTTGAGAAATGTTGATGATGAAGTACACCATCTTACAATTTAATAATCAAGCTATGCTTGTTCTTTGCTGTATTATTTGGGGGGGGGAAGTATGATACTCAAGAACATATTGCAACAACTCTCAACGGTAGTGATTCAAATTTTTAAATTCAGTATTTTTAAAATTGAGTGCTCTCTGAATATTTTGGACTATAATTCCATTTTCCATTGAGCACCCATATGTTAGCAGTGCTGGCTGATATGATTTAGAATATTTCACCATTTAGAATATTTTACCATTTTTGCTTTTGTCTGGAGGACACCAGATTGAAGAAGACTTCTGTCTATCTAGAGCTAGATCAAAACAATGCTCTTTGTTTTGGTGATAAGGAGCTCCACCTTCCCCCTATATATTTTTTACAACTTATGGGAAAGTTTTCTAAATTTTTGAGAATTACAGTTCTGATTGTTATTATCCTACAGTAAGTCTTCTGTTCATTATGGCATTAATAAAAAAAATAAAAGAAATTAATTCACTGAATTTGTTTTTATCAGATGAAATCAGCATATAGTACTATACCATTCAGGACATTAAATAGTGCTCAATATAATTCCATTCTTCTAGGGAGGAAGGGAATTCTAATATATTTGAGCTTCTATTTTAAAAACAGAAGAGATGTGCTTTCAGAATAGTATGAGCAGCCCACCTTAAGAGCAAAGAGACACAGATGTTCCATTATATCATGCTCCCATGTGTGGAGATTTACATGTCCAACCACCACCCCTCTTGGGTCTGTATGGAAATTCTCTATTTTGACCCAGTGCTTTTAGTTACAGTGACCAGCAGAAGGTACCTGGGGTAGAAGAGTTGATAATATTGTGCCTGGAGAGCAGAGTCCAGAGTCCAGAACTAGACCTACAATTGGGGAGTTTAACTTCAGTGGTACTGAAATGCAGTTAACTAACATTACTTAGAATTGTTGTGCAAATTTGGCCCGTTTGGTTATTTTATAGTTTAATATAATGTGTGAACCCAACAAATGAGTTAATTCAGGAACCAGGTTAAGCATTTATTTTTTTATTTTATTTATTTGTTTGTATCCCATATTTACAAATAACTCAAGATGGCGAACATATCCAAACACATTTTCCTCCTCCTATTTTCTCCACAATATCAACCCTGTGAGGTAAGTTGGCTAAAAGAGAATAACTGGCCCAAAATCACCCAGCTGGCTTTCATGACTAATGCAGGACTTGAATTCACTGTTTCCTGCTTTCTATGCAATATGCAACTATATTATGTAGCCTGTGTGCAATTGTTTGGTCTGGATGCTCATTTTTCTATAAAGGAAAGAATTCAATCTAACCTATAATATGTATTTTCTATCAATATACTTTTTTGCTGGGTTGTGTGTCTGTGTGTGTGTATGGGGGGGGGAGATCATTACTCATGTACTGTAATTCTGATTCATAATCTGAACTGCTATACTCCAACTATAGTTCATGAATTGTGAGAATTGTGAGCCTTGGCCATACAGTCAAGAATATATGTGTTCCACTGGCTGTTCTTCTGGCTGTTTTAGTATACAGCGTCTTCTGAAACTAACCTGACAAACTAGGAAAATTCTTGATGATTATCATCTTAGCTTCACGTTTCCTATGGGGGTGTAGAAACTTCCCCGAGTCATCTCCAAAAGGAAACAAGGAAGTGGATTCATTCATGAGAAAGATATCTCCAAAGAGAAATAACAGGAAGCAGAGAAAGAAGAAATTCTGGGAAGAGGCTGGTGTGAGAGTTCCTGTTGTGAGCGCTTGACTAGCAAGTTAAGAATTCCTTTCCTTTTAGAATACACAAAGGCAATCCATTTCAGCAGCCCAAGATTTTGAAAAATCTTCAATCTTTTCCTAAACTAGGAAAAGTGGATTAGATATATGAGACTGCATCCTATTATCTCATATGCTATGTAAAATGGAAATTATAGTTTCATTAATCATGGAGTATCCTTGGTTAGACTGAGGCCTGGTCACTTTCCAGTCTTGCCATTTTCTGAAATGATTCTGCGTTTAGATTAATGCTTCATCCACAAGATTCAGATATATTACAACAGTTGAACTTTCAGATGCAAAACCAGGGAGAGAAAAAATATTTTGATGCCCATTCTTCTAATTTTGAAGGAGACCCCTGAGTAAGCCTTGCTTCCCTTTACCTTCTGCCACTCTCAAAGAGACCCTTGAGTAAGCTTAACAATCACCTAAATATGAGCCAGCAGTGTGCTGCAGCTGCCAAAAAGGCCAACACAGTGCTAGGCTGCATTAACAGAGGGATAGAATCAAGATCACGTGAAGTGTTAATACCACTTTACAATGCCTTGGTAAGGCCACACTTGGAATACTGCATCCAGTTTTGGTCACCGCGATGTAAAAAAGATGTTGAGACTTTAGANCAACACTGGAAGTTTTTAAGAAGAGACTGGACAGCCATTTGTCCGAAATGGTATAGGGTTTCCTGCCTGAGCAGGGGGTTGGACTAGATGACCTTCAAGGTCCCTTCCAACTTTACTATTATTATTATTATTATTATTATTATTATTATTATTATTATTATTATTATTATTATTATTATTATTATTATTATAGTCATGCTTCCGTTTACATTCGGCCACTCTCTAATCCCTTAAAATACAGGCTGGTCCAAACTAATCAATAGATGAAAATAGAATAGTAGTATAGTACTACTAGTAGTAGAATAGTAGTATGGTAGAATAGTAGAATAAATGAAAGTAAAATGCTAATGGCAGGACCTCCAAAATGAATTTATTGACAGTGCCTAATTCTAAAAAGTGGGCAGTGAAGCCATTTACAACAAATGTAACCAACAAATCCTTTACCATCTGACCATATTTATAATTGACTATAAGTACAAGACCACAGTTTAGTGAATTTCAACCATAAATAAGGAGACCAAAATAATATATTAATGAAATTGTTGGGCTAGCACTCAAGACAGTCAAATTCAATTCCTGGCTCAATTATGAATTACAATTATAAAATGGTAGATAGGTTTGGATGAGATACTCTGAATCTCACTGAACTGAATCTCATTGAATTACCTTTGTCCAATTTTTGACCTATCTTCCCTCAGTTTTTTTATTGGAGGAAGACAGGTCTATCCTCCATCTGTTTTACTCAAAATGAAAAGATATAATATAAATGTAAGAGAATGAATGAGATGATACTGAGACTGAGACTGAGACTGATACTGAGACTGAGTCTGAATTAAGATGAGATGAGATGAGATGAAATGAGATAAGATGGAAAAAATAAAGAAAGACTCCACTCATCCTTCTCAATCTCAAGACCCTTCTCAATCCTGTACGAGAGGGGCATAGGTGATATTAAACTAAAGGGAAAAAACATAAAACATGGAATCATAAGGCTGAAAGAGACCTTGGATGTCTTTTAATCCAACACCCTGCACAAGGCAGGAGATCCTGGTCAAATGGTTGTTCCAGTCTATTTTTGAAAACTTCCTATGATGGAACAACCACAACCCCAGGAGGCACTATCAGAAAATTTCTCCTTACTTTTAGGTTGGATCTCTCTCTTTAACAAGCTTCCACACTTTACTTTTTGTCCTGCTCTCTGGTGTTTGGGAGAATAAGTCAATCTCCTCTTCTCTGTGACAGCCCCTTAAGTACTGAAAGACAGCCATCGTGTGTTTTCGATAGATTAATCATACCTAGCCCTTTCAACAATTCATCATATGATAATCATCATCGTAAGCAGGAGATAATCATCATCATAAACAGGATTTATCCAAAGGGAGGTTGTCAAAAAACTCAAGATTACATCAAGTCCACACAATCAAAGCCAAACGTTTTTTTCCATGTGATGCACATAAAATAGTGCCAGAGCCTCAACTATGCAGCTGCCATCGTGATTTTTTGGGTCTCCCCAAGGATGCCCTCACAGATAAATATAGAACAGCAGCATTAAAATACACTCAGCCTCTGAGGCCAAGGTAATGTTACTTTTTTAACAAGAAAAATGGGTGGCCAAGGGCAGTATTGAACAGAAGTTTTAGACAATGACATCATAGTGACTGGACAAGACCAAGACTTTATTATTATTATTTGAGGGTAACAGAAGAAGTGTGGTTTTGTTTTTATAAAGATCCATTAATCCTGACCAAAGATTTATAGTATTTTCCCTTCCTTTGTTCTTATTTTAGAACATTGATGGGAAACTACAATAGGAAGGTTTGCTGTTGATTTTGATGGAACAACCCTTTGAAGTCCCACCCTCAAAAAAAAAGCTTTGTGGAAAAGGGGTGCTGTGGCCTATGACTCAAAGGTTTCCCATCTTCATTAGGAAATGTGTTTACTAGTTATTGGTTTCATACAATTTAGATATAAAAATAACATGAAAACATATAATGGCCAAAGAAAACCGCAATCATTAAAAAAAAGATTGAGGTCTCTTTTAGATTAAGAGAAAAGGGTTCTTTTCCTGGAGTTAACTTGTTTCTGTAATCTCTATAAAAGGGTATTCACCCCCCAGATGCATCATTAATTTTTGTAACTCATAACAGATTTGTGTTACTGACCACTGGATTAAAAGAACTTTTTAGAAGGAACTCTATATTAATTCTCTTTAGACTTTCATAGGAACTCTCTTCTCAACTCTCCTTTCCCTCCTGCTCTTTCCATTGCTAGCACATAGTATGAGGATGGATACTATCAAAAGATTTAATAATAAAATCCTTTACTCCAATTTTTTCTACTCATATGCCTTCCAGACATATTGAGGATATTGCTCTTATAACCTCCAGCCAGAATGACTTATAGATAGGAATTCCAGAAGTTAAAGTCCCAAAACACCTAGAGAAATCAGCAGAAAAGTTCTTTAGTCTCTGGGACAATGAAGTAAAAGAGACATCTAGTGGAGGTTGTGAGTTCTATTTTTCATATATGCAACTCACATATGAAAATATTTAGGACGTTAGGCCTTTGTATTGCTGCATGATGCACAGCTTTTAAAAGCAAGGATGTATCTGCTATAAATGAAATTGTTATATCTATTTGCAAAGCTTGGAAACCTATAACTCCCAGTTCCAGATGTATTCTGATTTCAGATAGCATAAATCAGTTTAATAAAACTATCACTTCCAGCCTTTTCCACCAGTTTCAGCATTATGTGATCCCAAATTCTGGAGGAATGTATAAGTATTCACATTGATTTCTGCTAGGAAGAAAACAGTTGTGTAACTGTAAAAATGTGCTTCCATAGGCCCTGCACCCACTTGAGGAAAGGGGCAGGGCATTGGCATAGTGATATATGATTTCTAAAACTAAAAATTTCTAAAACTTTTAAAGGAAATTTTTCCAGGCCTTCCTTCCAAGACCTGTCAGAGAGAATTATAGACCTATAATGATGAAAAACTGATAAAAAATGCTGGCAAGGGTTATTGAAAAGGAAGTTAAGAAAAGGCGTGGGAGGGAGGTGTGGATAGTGATTGCCACAACAACCAATGCTTGATTCTGCTTTTATTAGAGTAAGCAGGCAGCCCAAGGACAAGACAATTGAATTCAGTGAGGTCTGTCTCAAGTTGTCCTATTGTTTAGATCAATGTATTTCAACCATAGCAACTTTAAGATGTGTGCATTTTAATTCCCAGAATTTCCCAGCCAACTGTCTCCCCATATTTTAGCCTCATAACGATCTTGGGAAGGAGGTTGGTTGGGATAATGATAATGACCCAAGATCTCCCAGGAAATTCCAAAGCTCAATGAAGACTTGAGACCAGATCTTTCCAGCACTTTTCCAAGGAAGCATAATGGAAAAGCTATTGGACAAGAATTGGGAAATCCAGGTACTAGACCATCGTGGACTTGGAAGTTCAGTAGGCAACTCCAGATCAGTCATTTTGACTCATCTCAACCTACTTTGAAAACTTATTGGTTGGTAAAATAAGAGGATGAGCTGTGTACACCATCTTGAGTTCCTGAATGAAATATGAAGTATACATTTAATAAAATAAAGTAAGAGTATCATTCTACTCACATATCTTTTTTTAATCTTCATGGAAACCTTATGACATGGCTTGGCTGAGAGGAGGTGACTGGTCTAGCATCATCCAATAATAACCTCTTGGCCAAAAGCTGAATTGAACTTTCCTATTAATCCAATCCTTTTTATCACTCTAACTCACTAAGTATCTCAACTCCCAGACAATCCATTAGTTTGATACCTTCCCCATCCCCCGATGACTATCAATAGATCCCAATAAGTCCACAAGCTAAGGCAGGGGTGGAGCCAGCACAACCTGAACACTACCAAGAAATCTGATGGAATTGAGATGGGTATACTCCCTTCATCTAAGTTCAGGTACAGATAATTTACCAGAATATGATTGAGTATGAATCCTGACTGAAAAGATTCCAGATAATCCATTTTCTTTAGGATCCTCTGCAATGTGTTTGCCATTACATTCTCAATGACTTCCTCTAATATGGAAATGTTGGAAACTGGCTAAAAATAAACATTCATAACAGAATCTAACAGGAGCTTTTTCAGGAGAGGGCATGCCACCAACTTCTACCACAGAAACATTACCTGGCAGATCCAAATAATCCCTCCTAGAACTGCTATTCATTCCCTTGAAGCATTGGTCAGCAAACATATATTCACATCCTTTTGGCATATGATCCAAGCAGATGCTAGGCAAGGGGGAAAAAAACCTACTATACTTGTCAAAATTGAAGGAAATAGAAAAATGGGAATACAATGGATGACATTAATAGATAGGATCAACAAGATCATTGGATATCTTTGAAAAAGCTATGGATTATCATCAGAGACAGATTGAAATGGTGGACATTTGTCCATATAATCACTAATTCAGTGGGACCTAATACTTCTAATTTTCTAGATGAAGGCTGTAGAATGCCCCACTGTTTTTTTTTTTTATCCTGCTTTTATTATTTTATAAATAACTGAGTGGGGCAAACACTTATTTCCTCTTCCTCTTTTCCCCACAATAACAATGTACAGTGACTTTGATTGAGAGAGAGTGATTGGCCAAGTGTAACTCAGCCGGCTTTTATGCCTAAAATGGGACTAGAACTCAGGCTCCTGCTTCCTAGCCTAGTGCTTTAACCACTAGTGCAGGGGTAGGCAACCTTGGCTCTTTTATGACTCGTGGACTTCAACTCCCAGAATTCCTGAGCCAGCCAAGCTGGCTCAGGAATTCTGGGAGTTGAAGTCCACGAGTCATAAAAGAGCCAAGGTTGCCTACCCCTGCACTAGACCAAACCGGAGAACAATACAGATTTTGGGGGAAAAAATAAGCTAAGTTGGATAATAAATAACACAGATAATATCTTATTTTATTGGTGTAGCAACAGGTTGGATAAGCATTTTAAAAATGAAAAATGGAAAAGGAATAATATTATTACAGGCAACTGGATTTGCATCCCCAAGATGTCAGCTTCTGCCAAACCTTGTGATATTTGATTATTCACCTAGGTCTTCTCACAATATTTGATTGGCATTGTCAAAACTAATTCAAAAAGACCTAGATAGAATAGGGGATGGGCAGAAGTTAAATTAATAGATGTCAATACAGAAAGAAAAAAATCTTCTGATTGTTTAATAACAATGTATCCTCCACTAAATGATTATTTTGAGAGATGATATGATATTTGAGATATGATATAATATGATAAGATGGAATCGGGAAGTATTACTCTAATTATGTTCTGATCATAATTCATGATGTTCACAATGATACTCAATCTGCCTGTAGGACCACCTCCTATAAGCCCACTCCATATCTAAGGCCAGCAATAGGACACCTCTTGCAGGTACCATCATGGATTTGTTTGGAATCAGCAACTAAAACAGCCTTTTCTATGGCAAGACCTATATTATAAAATAGCCATTGGTATTATACTATTGATATTGAGGTTATTTTTGTTTTTGATTTTTTTTTTTAAATCACCTAGAGTCATTAACAGAAATATTGGAAAATAAATAATTTTTCCAAATAAATTTAAATTTGTGTTATCAATATTTGTATGTGTGTGTGTTTATATGTACATGTATCTGTACATGTACACACACACTAAAAGGGTGCAAAGAACATACTTGACATCATAGGAACATTTTTGTTCATTTGAAGGACAGGACAGAAGATTTGCTCCTTGATCCTCAAGATAGAAATTTCAGCTCATGGAAGACATCGGCAGGTATTGTTTTAGACAATACGTTTAGAAAAATAATTGTACTAGTTTAAAAATTGGTTTAATTAGCGATAGCAATAGAACTTAGATTTATACATTATTTCACAGTGCTTTACAGTCTTCTCTAAGCGATTTTACAAAGTCAGCATGTTGCCCCCCAACAATCTGGGTCCTTATTTTACTGACCTCAGAAGGATGGAAGGTTGAGTCAACCTTGAACCTGTCAGGATCGAACTGCTAGCAGTCAGCAGAATAATTAGCACTGCCATGGCTCTAATTAATGCTTGAGGTTTTATTTTATTTCTGGGCATCTACTACAAATTTTAACTATAATAATGTTTAACAGTCATTCTATAATTTACTTTTATTTTACTGTTTTCACTGGCCTGCTTGTGGATGTGGCACTGGGATACAAATTCCAACCTACTACTTAAGAGCTGATGCCTCCTTGATAAAACTGGAGCTGTGTATCTTCAGCCTAAAATGTTCTGGAGAAATGAACTAAATGGGCAATACTTCTGTTCTTTGACATTCCTACCATATTATAAATAATTAAAGGAAAATGAAACAAGCAGTGATTGAGAAAGAAGGAAAGTAGAAGGGTTGGATCAACCAACTGGTTAGATAGGGTTAGGCGTAGGGGTGAAAATAATATTTTGTGTCTAGTCCCTTTAACTGGGAAGTGAAAATACAGGCGAGATTCTGCATTCTTTTGGAAAAGGCTGTGAAAGGCCTATTTGAGAATCCTTAATTTAAGAAGAACATTTATGGACTTCCATTAGATGATTTTACCAACATTCCTCCTCTCACATATCGCCTGGCAAGGACACTAGTGACCTAAAGCTGTTTACATTCTGAGCTGCATATGGTTCCACCTTTCTGGAGCCACCCCTGCCTTTGTGGGGAGCCAATATCAGAATTGCCTCACCCTTTTTCTTTCCCTTCTTGCCAGAATTGTGGCTCCTTCTTTCATCCCAATTGCCAGACTTTCCAGCTCATACACTTTGATTTAGTTTGGAGACTGGCTTTAAAAAATGGCTTAGGGGGTCTACCTAGCTCTTCTCTTCCTCTTCCATCTCTAGTATATAGTTTCTCAAAGAGCTACCAGAGAAGAAGCAAGATCAAAGGCCTTGCACAAACTCTTTTTCTCCCTTCCTTTTTGAAGCTCAAAATGGAATGCATCCTTCCTGTGTGCTCAAACGTCGCCAAGCTGAGCCTAAAAGTGCTCCTCTGGAGTAACCCGACACTCCCCCTCTCCCCACTTTGAGCTTGCTGCAGGCAGCTTTGGGATTGATAGGTGACAAGGAGACACTCAGATTGGGTAGGCTGTGTCCGAACATGTCTGAGTATGCACAGAAAGCTTTCTGTCAAAGTTTTCAAGCTGTCTGCGGTTAGGCATGGGATGTGCCCAGTAAAACTTGGATGTGGAAGAAAGAGAGAAGAAGAACATGGGAGGAGTTTTAACTTTTCAACAACTGTATCCTTTTATCTTTCAGCTCTTTTATTACTCTGTCTTTCGACATACCTGCAGAGTTAACAGTATGGCAGACTAGGCATGCCAATCAAAGGTTGCACAGAGTGCACATGATGGGTACAAGTGATTCTGATCCAATGACCTTCAACACCAAGGACTTGTGTAGAGTCTCATTCATACTCCAGGCAGTGCATAAATAGACAAGAATCTCTCCAGAAGCATCTTATTCTATATCAGAAAAGAACAGGGAACAACATCAGCAGGATAAAAACAAATAAAGGATCCATGGTGATACGGATCACATAAGCAGGACAAAAATTTGTTCAGAATTTTTTGTTAAAAAAAAGAAATAAGATGCATAATTTATATTAGGGTGGGTGGAGTGAAGTTTACTGACATGGCAAGGAGCTATTCCTTTTATTTCCAGATATAAAATCCTTAGCAAATGTAGGCAGGTTAAAGCAAGGGCCTCTTTCTTTTTAGATATTTGCCAGTGGGAAGGGTTTTTTTTTATTTAATCAGAATAAAACAAAAGATGAAAGACACTGATTGCTGAAGTGCTGCAAATATTACCTTAGGTAAGAGTATTTGGCAGGAAAATAATATCAGAAGGGTTGAAACTCTCTTCCCATTTATAAATCCTGTTGCCCCTGTGTTGTAATTAAACAATTCTATCTTGTGGGGCGCCAATTAATGCTTTTTGTTAAAAGAGATACTTTATCAACCTCTCCTAAATATGCATGAAACACACTGCGATGAACATAACTTTTAACATTTTATTTATACCTTGTGTTTACACTTTATTCACATTCTTTCATCATAAAATTCCAGGCAGCTGAATTGTTTATCAGGCAGACATGAACTAAGCCTTTGCCTGCTTTGCTTCAGCAAGATGGCTGCATCATATAGCTTGGTTTTCCATTGTAGGCAATTAAAGGTAAGACGTTTCAAAAGTGAAACAGGGTTGGATCTGAAAAACATTTCAAAGGGGATCATCAGAAAAACCCAAGAAATATAAAGTAGATTGGGAAATTTTAAAACATCCCCAAAGGCTGAAATTATGTATTGATGTGTTAATTTATTAGATTTACAAATGGCACCTGTCTCAAGGATCCTAGGTGTTGTAGAAGAATAACAATAGTTTAGACCAGGGGTAGTCAACCTTGGCTCTTTTATGACTCGTGGACTTCAATTCCCAGAATTCCAGAGCCAGCTTAGCTGGCTCAGGAATTCTGGGAGTTGAAGTCCACGAGTCATAAAAGAGCCAAGGTTGACTACCCCTGGTTTAGACAATGTGATGTAGAAACAGAATCCATTTCCATCTGTTCTGAAGAAAGCTATGTGGCGTCTTTCCAGGGATCAAGCTTGACTTGATGGAGCATTTTTGTTTTTGTTTTTTATAACTATTAGAGCATTAGAACAGAAACTGATACATCAGAGGGAAGATGAAACAGAAAAAATGAGCAAGAATATCTTTATATATGGGGGATGTATGCATAACGTATTGCTGAATTGCCAAGGAATATTGTATGTGGATAGCTATAAGGTTTTTATAAGCACTGTTAAATATGAAGAAGCATTTTGGTTCCAGGCGCTGAGATCGAATGTTAGTTTTAGGATGAAAACATGGACTTAAATCTTTCCAGAATTATCACTATCCAGTCAAATATCAGCAGTGAAAAGATTATTTTAAAAGGCTGAATGCTGAAGCAAACATTTTGGACGGAACTTCTTCTCCTTCTATTAGTCAACAGCATGGAATAACAGCCAACACTAATAAAACTTTAGATGGGAGTAAGATACAAGACACAAAATATTAATTAAAAGATGACATGAAATCAAATGAGACCAAGCATGAGATTACTAGTCTCCTGATTAAAAGTGATGCTGGCTAACAATATTCTAGTTTAATTATGCAACATGACTACTGCAAAAACAGTTAAAGCAGAGCTGAGTTACAAATATTTTGATTCTCTGCCTAATTTGTTCCTATGCAAAGTAACTCCAATTATCACATTTATGCTTTGTCAAAAGCAACATTTCATCCAGTTCTAATTTAAATTGGCTAGAAGATATTCTGAATCACAAATGGAGATGGAAAAGAATTCTGGGCCAGATATTTTTTAGTAGATATAAAAAAAATGGGGGGGGGGGAGATGATTCTCCTGTAAACCATGGGTTTGGCAGATATAAAAAAAAAACATTTCTTTTTAATCTGATTCTCCTGCAAGGCATGCATTTATGACCAGACCAAATGGCCCCAAACTAAAGCAATCTGATTTCTGAATGTGTGTGAAAAAGATGGGAACTAGAGGAAAGACTATAAAAACTTTCGTGAATTCGCTCTCCTGACTGTTCTTTCATACACCGACTGTCAAAAATCAAACTGATCCTGTCTTTCTGATGGTCTGTCTTAACCAGCCACTTATCAAACTCTTCTGTCTGGTTTGCTTCCTTCTATGCATTAGAAAGTAACGCCGATAGGCCTCTCCTAAGGTTTAAACTATGGCTGAGGCTCACTGCCCGGTTTGATGATTTTTTCTTTGGGAAGGGAGGAGGAATCAAGCACAGAACTAGTCTGGAGTGTCTACACAATGGCAAGAAAGCTAAAGCCGACTCCCTCCACCCCTACCCCAAGTTCCTTGAAACCTTATCCAATACTTCCCAGAGGTAGGCTGTCAGACTGGGGAGATTCCTGTATTACAGGCAGAACTCTGTAGTTAGCTTGAACTTTGCACATGTGGATCTGATTGTTCATGCCTGACAGTTTCCGCCATTTAACTTCAAAAAAATTTGAACATTTTATATGTCAGAAGCATTTTCTTTTATTTGACTCTATAACAAATTGGAAGCTTCCAAACTTCCCAAATAGCTGTCATCTTCTTTTGGTGCTACTATCTTCCTTAGTTCTTTATTATCAAGCTGTATTCCATCATCTTTAACAATTTTGCCTGCCTTTATGGCTATAGTTGCACACTCTTCGATGACAAATGGCCTTTCAATATCTTTACTGAATTCTTTTGTAAGAATTACAATTAATTAATTACAATTCTTTTGTAGTTCTTTTTATAGCAAGGATTCCAGCTCAGCTTTCATTTATTCCAAATACTTTTAAGTCATCCTCATACAGTAAAGCATGTTTTTACTTCCTTTTTAGCCAATTCATATCTACATTTTTGTCTTGCTCAAAATTGTTGTCAATGGGACCACTTAGAGGATAAAGTGTAAAAGTGATAATGAATAACTTCAAAAAATCCACATTTAATTATTATTATTGGTCGCACAACCAGCCAAAGGTTTAGACATTATTATTATACATGCACAGTATACAGTATATGTGTATAGTGGAGACAATGAAGAATCAAAGACATATAGAGAGAGACATATTTTTATTACACGTTAGGAAACATAGGAAAGAGAAATGAAGGCCTTGTTCTCTTGATTGCCAGTAAGCAATTGTAGCATTGCAAGATGCACTCCAGCACTCTAGCACTTTTGCTTACTTTTTGCTTTTTCCATGCAGTGTGCACACATTTTCAAAGCAAGTCGTGGACTGAATGACTTAAATAATTTTAATTATTTAAGCAAACTGATAGGATTCATTGGAGACTCAGATGTACTATTGAGGGGGGGGGGAAGACTAGTAGTTTGCTTTGGAACAGGCCAGTTTCTCATTTTTTTCAATTATAATATGCAATGTAACATAATCTTAAAAAGATCAGATGGAACAGGCAGCCTGACAGGGATTTGCAATTATATAGGAAGTTATATTGAAGACCTAGAACCGTAGCACGCATGCCACAGGTGGCACGCAGAGCCCTCTCTGTGGGCACGCGCACCGTCGCCCAGTCCTAGGCGTTCAGATGGATATTATAAAACCTTTTCGCTTTAGGCCTCTGCCACCATGTGCAAAAAAAATATAAAAAGGTTCAATCAATCAATTTCAACTTCTCGCGGGGAAAAAAAAATCTCGCAAAGTTGGAATTGATTGATTGAACTTTTTAGTTCCACCCAATCTGCTGTTACCACCGCAGCCATGCCACCCAATGGGCCACGTTCATCCAATGGGCCATGCCCACCCAATGGGCCACGCTCACCCGGCACTCGACGATACATAAGTGGATTTTGGGTTGCAGTTTCGGCATTCGGTCTCTAAAAGGTTCGCCATCACTGACCTAGAACAAATAGGTACCTGTTCTACCTCATTAAACAAATTAGAAAAAGTCAAATTATTTCTTGTAGTCATCTCTATTTTCTGCATATTTCAGGTTGCACAGAGGCATCATTTTTTAGTAAATATATTGTTTGTTGTGATCAGAAGATAAATTCGTAGGCAGAAATTTTACAGGAGCTTTGGAAGCACAACATTCAGTGCACCCTTCTAAGTCAAATATATTATTTTCCATAATATTATTTTGTAGTTTTCATTTTTATGAAAGAATATGATCTAGTAAATGTCCTTAAACAATGATGCTGTCATTTCCTACAATACAACAAAGGCTCTCCTGAAACCTTAAAGCTAATACATTTATTACCGTATAAAATTTCATGGCTCACCAGATGTATGAAAGAGTTGGAATGGTAAAGATAGGCTTCATCTTGAAACAGTTAAATGTTTATTAGAGGATTTAACATGATTTTTCATGTATTAACCATCTAAGATTTGGTAACAGGTACAAAAAGATCTCTGTCGCATCTGTTGCTGCTTTGTTTTTTGCCTCAGCTAAAATGGTTTTGCTTATTAGCTTGCCCTTCATCACTTTCTCTTTTCCTTTCTCTTTGCCTTCCTCACCCATTTGAAAATACTTTTGCATTCAGAATATAAATATTTCTCTCCCAGGAGAATATGCTGTGCATCCATCAATTGGACTGTAATGTATGAAATCTCAGAGAAAACATATCTATCAATTCTTAAGTACCATAGTTTGGATGTACTGTAAAAGACTAATACCAATATCATTCTGGAAACAATAGCCATGGTATAGTCCATTAAACTGCCCAGAGACAAGGAGAAACAGCAAGGTTAATGGAGGATATTTCTCCATCTGACACACTTGGAGAAGCTAGTTCATGGGTGGCAACAGAATAGACACTGAACAAAAGGCCACGAAGGGGTGACATGATAGCAGTGTTCCAATATCTCAGGGGCTGCCACAAAGAAGAGGGAGTCAAGCTATTCTCCAAAACACCTGAAGGCAGGACAAGAAGCAACAGATGGAAACTAATGAAAGAGAGAAGCAACCTAGAATTAAGAATAAATTTTCTGACAGTTAGAACAATTAATCAGTGGAACAACCTGCCTCCAGAAGCGATGAATGCTCCAACACTGGAAGTTTTTAAGAAGAGACTGGATAGCCATTTGTCTGAAATGGTATAGGGTTTCCTGCATTATGATGATGATGATGATGATGATGATGATGATGATGATGATGATGATGATGATGACCCAAATGAACAAAAGACTATACATGATTCCAAGGAAGATAGATACAGTATATTGGCCTGGTCCAGATGCAGTAGCTCTCCGTGGTACTAATGTAACTTTCTCCAAGTCCCACTCAAAATAGGAATGTTGTGCATTTTGCCATATTGATAGTCCATTCAATACAAGAAACAGATAGGACTATAGTTCAAACTAGTCCTGTGGACTAGGATTGGAGTGACCTAGATTCAAAGCTCCACATAAAGCTGACTAGGCTTGTCATTGCTTATGCTAATTTTTTTTTTTAAAAAAAAGCCTCTATCCTATAATGGACTTCAGACAACTAATAACACAAGTAAAATTGAAAAACAGAAATAGGAAATAATATAAAATGATTGCTCATGTGAATATATAAGAGATATGTTTGCATAACATGCTAAATTGGACTACAGTTAATTTTGGTTAACTTTGAGCTTTTTTGGTAGACTTGAATTAATTAATTAATTAATCTATAGTTGATAGATTAATAATAGGAAAATATTGGGAATATATACAAGGAGCATTTAAGAAAAATATTATAAAATATAATAGCTTGAGATATAAACTGAAATTGGTTGAAGAAAATAAGGGATAAAGGTATTTTTTTGTATATAAAATGTTTTAGTAATGAAAACAACATAGCTACTATTTATTTAGAAACCACAACTTTGCAACTTAAGCAAAGTATTGATAAGTAAAAGTGTGACTGAGTTCATAACTTTATTTCAGCTTCACTTTACAGACCTGCAAAGGTTGTAAAAGCAACGTTATTTTTCATCATCACAGTAAATGGTGTTATGCTTTGTCATCCTTCCCACTTTTGCAATTCAGTTCAATAGTATTATAATCACTGATGAGGATCTTTCCCTTTTTTTTTCTACTACTCAATCACTCTGCCTAAAAGACAGTCAAAGAAGAAATAAATCAGACCTGCCAGAAGTCTGAGCTGATCACTTACAGATTCTTTGAAGTTGGACCAAAGATCTCATGGACCTAAAGCTAGAGATTACCAATTTCTCAAGTGTTGGTTTAAATGGAGCAATTGTGTGATTTTGCATTAAACAGCATCAAATGGACATTAGCGTCAACAAATGGAATTGCTTCACTCTTAGAGCTATGTAATTTTTCAACAATTTCCCTAAAATAGTTGTGAGATCAACTGAGTTCTAACACATACACACACACACACACACACACACACACACACATCCCAATCCATTTTCTTTCAAGCTATACTGTTTCCAACCAGAACTGAACTCCAAATGAAGTTCCTATGTAACATGATCTTGGGATATTGACTCTTTCTTCATAGTTTAATCAACAATGAAAAACTAGAGATTGTATAGCCACATATTTTTATCAAATCTTAAAAGTCTATGGATATATATAAAAAATAGTCCATGGATTGGATTACTTTTAGCTGGGCAGCAAAGTAAGTTATTAGTAAAAAGAGGACAGAGTAAGGATCCAAGGGCTGTATTATTGTACACATTTTTTATTAATTGGTTAGATTTACATTCCACCCTACCTCTCACAACAATCATAAGGGATTAGCTGACAAAGAGTTACTAGCCTGGATGGCTAGTGAACATCCATGACCAAGGAGTAATATTTTCTGAGTCTCCTGAGTGCTAGTCTAGTGCTTTAATCAATATGGCATGTGCCATTTTACATTCACAAAATGTTATTGGAAAAGTGAAGACAGTTGTTGGTTTTATAAATTATTTTATGGCATTGGTTAGAGTTTTTGTTTGTATGCTGCCTCTAGATGGTAGAAAACTATACTACTGATTTTCAGCTATTATGATGCTGAAATTCTGTGGCACAAATTAGGAGGGGTATAAAAAAGGAAGCTTGGAGCCATATCCATTTTGGGACTGCAGATTACCCATTCCTATTCTAAAATAATAGCTATGTGTGCATGAAATACCATAGAAAAATATACTTATTTAGAGTAAATTTAGAGTAATGTAAAAAATTAAACTGTCTTGAGTCAAAATTTTATCTTATCAACTAACCACATTTTGGTTTGCTGAGAAATCATTTGTTTTATACTTTGATGGGCTTGGGTTGCATTTTAAAAGTGAGAAATTGTGAATGAATGAATGAATGAATGACTCTTACATATAGAAACACACACACACACAAATATGTTTTGCAGAAAGATTCTGGGGCCTCATAAATCCTTCACTTTTCCTTTGCTCTCTCCCTGTGGGACTTGCTGCTACCTGTGAAAAATAATTTAGTTGTTAAAAAGAAGCACCTAGCAATAGCCTACACAATCTATCCTCAATATATCTTGTTTTAAAGTTTCTCCAGGAATCCGACTGATATCTTTGACATCATCCACTGTGGGTGGTAAGGAATTAAAATAACCTCTTTCTATAACAGAAATGTGTTTGGGAAATAGAGAATTTACAAAGGTATACGTAAATACATATGTGTGCATGCATGCACATGCATGCACAAACACACACGTCTCTGTATGCACAAAAACCATTCAAAACCTTCTGCTGGATTTGTTGGATCTGACTTGTCAAGTAATAAAAGCAACAAGATTGTAGACCTAACAAACCCTCTAAGACCAGCTCTTTAAACATTGAGCTGGTCTCAGAGTGAACCTTGAGATGATTGCAGATAGACTGGATATTTCTTAAAATTCTACCATTACTCTAATATTGTTGCAGCATCAGTATTCTGTACTATGAAATGTAGAATTCTACATTTATATCCCAATTACAGTAAAATGAATATGATTGTTTTAAAATTGATTTTACAGGTAATTCTTGACTTTCAAACACAGTTGAGTCCAAAATTTCTGTTGTTAAGCAAGACAGCTGTTAAGGAGTTTTGCCCCATTTTACAACTTTTCTTGCCACATTTGCTAAGTGAATCACTTCAATTGTTAAGTTAGTAACGTGGTTGTTAAGTGAATCTGGCTTTCTCATTGACTTTGTTTGTCAGAAGGTCGGAAAAGGTCACAAAATCCAGATGCTTGGGAAAAGGTGATCACATGTCCCTGTGTCACAGCAACTGTCATAAATATATGCCAATTGTCAAGCATCTGGATTCTGATCACAGGCCATGGGGATGCTGCAACAAATGTAAGTGTAAAAAACAACCATAAATCACCTTTGTTCAGTACTGTTGTAACTAAAATGTTCTCTAAATGAATGGTTGTAATGGAGGAGTACCTGTGCTGTATAATAAACCTATGCAGTGCTTTAGATTCATAAGCAACCCCCACCCCCTCACCCCGCTTACTTGGAATCCATTTGTTCTGCAGAGTTCTGCAGTGTCTTTTTCTCAGAATAGCTGGCTCTGCTCTCCAGCTCCCATGCAATTCCAAGAAAAAGATGCATTTAGTTTAAGGAGTTGCAGCTGACAAGCGCCCATCTTCATATCTTTAGAAGTATCTGGAGGAGATTTTGTACATATTTCTATGAGAGTTTATGTCTGTGTAATATGCCAAGCTTGACCTGTAAGAGCCAAGAGACCAAGACCACATCCCTTGTGTTTGTTATAATATGATCCCATGATAAAAGGGAAGGCTACCACCTACAGGAGGCCATTTGGTTTTCTGGAAGAAACAATAATAATGAAGCACTGTGAACTCTATGAACAGCAGGCAAACTGAGGAATTTTGACCAATCTATGTGTCCAGTAGACCAATGCAAAGGTACTCCCAATGTGGTAACTTTTTCCACCCAACCTCAAACTTTGGTTGGCCAGGATAGCTTGCTTTTAAAACAACATGCTAAATCACCTGTTCCATAGAAAGGAGGACAGGAGCATCCCTGGGAAAATAGATTGTGACTCAGGCTGGCTCCTCCCTGACTCACTGGGGTATAAGAGGGAGAGAAGAAAAACTACAACAAGACTTCAAGATAATACAGCATAATTAACCATCTCAATAAAGTTTGGTTCTTGTCTTCTTGTGAAGACTATTTCCTGATCTGAACAATCTTGAAAGGGCTATCAATGTAATGTCCTCTTAGGCATTACAGGAGCAGATACATCTGGTTTGTCCAACAATCCAATCCAAAGCCATTCAAAAACCAGACAGGAGAAGAATTGCCTGCAGCAGCCCAAAATGGCCTTGTCATACTCTGGACTTCAAGAGAGCTAATTTCAATAAACTTAGAGAGGGTTTGGGAAGAATTCCATGGATGAGAATCCTCCAGGGGAAAACAACTCAAGAGGCTTGGGAAATTTTGAAAAGTGAGATAATAAAGGCCCAGTCTAGCACAATACCAACAAAGAGGAAAAATAACAGCTCTCAAAAGAAACCAGCATGGCTGCATAAAGAACTCTCTGATCAATTGAAAGATAAAAAGGACAAGTATAGAAAGTGGAAAGAGGAACACATAACTAAGTCAGAATATCAGCAAATAGCCCGAGCCTGCAAAGATGAAGTGAGGAAACCTAAGGCTCAAAATGAACTAAGACTTGCGACCAAAGTCAAAAATAACAAACAAACAAAAAAAAGCTTCTTTCAACATGTAAAAAACAAGAAAAAAGTGAAGGAAATGATTGGTCCATTAGTGGGTGAAAGTGGCAAGAAGGTGACAAGCAACAGGGAGAAAGCAGAACTATTTAACTATTTAACTCGTTTTTCGCATCTGTCTTTACACAAAGGGAAAAAACAGACCAACCTATCAAAAATAGTGCCATAAAAAACAAAATAGAAATACAAGTTAAGATAGGCAAGAAAATGGTAAGTGAGCACCTGTCCAGCCTATACGAGTTCAAATCACCAGGACCAGATGGATTACATCCCAAGGTTCTCAAGGAACTGGCAGATGTGATCTCAGAACCACTGAACTATATTTTTCAAAGATCCTGGAGCACCGGGGAACTACCAGAGGACTGGAAAAGAGCTGATGTAGTTCCCATCTTCAAAAAAGAGGGAAAAAAGGACCCAGGAAATTACAGACCTATCAGCTTGACCTCAATACCTGAGAAGATTCTGGAAAAGATAATCAAACAACGAATCTCCAAACACCTACAGGCAAACAAAGTCATTACTAAAAGCCAACACAGGTTTGTCAAAAACAGATCATGCCAGACAAATCTTATTGCATTCTTTGACCAAGTGACAAAATTAGTGGACCAGACGAATGCTGTGGATATAATTTACTTGGACTTCAGTAAGGCATTTGACAAGTATATCACAACCTACTACTTGATAAGATAGAAAAATGCGGGTTAGACAGCATCATCACCAGATGGATCTGTAGCTGGCTGACCGGCCGTACTCAGGTGTGGTCCTCAATGGAACCACATCTACATGGAGGGAAATGTGTAGTGGGGTGCCCCAGAGCTCTGTTCTGGGCCCAGTGCTCTTCAACATCTTCATCAATGATCTGGACGAGGGGATAGATGGGGAAATCATCAAATTTGCAGATGACACCAAGCTGGCAGGAATAGCCAACACTTCAGAAGACAGGCTTAGGATACCGGAGGATCTGGACAGACTTGAACACTAAGCGCTATCTAAATGAAATTCAATGATGAAAAAAGTAAGGTTCTACATTTAGGCAAGAAAAACCAAATGTACAGGTATAGTATAGGGGGTACCTTGCTCAATAGTAGTAACTGTGAGAGGGATCTCGGAGTTCTAGTGGACAATTATTTAAATATGAGCCAGCAGTGTGCTGCAGCTGCCCAAAAAGCCAACACAGTGCTAGGCTGCATTAACAGAGGGATAGAATCAAGATCACGTGAAGTGTTAATACCACTTTACAATGCCTTGGTAAGGCCACACTTGGAATATGCAGCCAAAAAAAGAGACCTAAAGAAGTTGAAATTGAGGGCTTTTTTAAAGGGGTGTTTTAATAAATTTTTAAGGGGTTTGGGGTTTTTAGGGGGGTCGGGGTTGGCCCGAGGGGACTTGGGGGAGCCCTCTCTGAGGCCAAGGCCAGTCCAGTCTGGGGGGCGCGGAGTGGTGAGGGAGGAGACTGGGGGGTTAATAGAGGGTGGTGTGA
>NW_015386397.1:1473331-1484884 GCF_001527695.2 Protobothrops mucrosquamatus
CCACGATGTAAAAAAGATGTTGAGACTCTAGAAAGAGTACAGAGAAGAGCAACAAAGATGATTAGGGGACTGGAGGCTAAAACATATAAGGAACGGTTGCTGGAATTGGGTATGTCTAGTTTAACGAAGAGAAGGACGAGGGGGGACATGATAGCAGTATTCCAATATCTCAGGGGCTGCCACAAAGAAGAGGGAGTCAGGCTATTCTCCAAAGCGCCTGAAGGCAGGACAAGAAGCAACGAGTGGAAACTAACCAAAGAGAGAAGCAACCTAGAACTAAGGAGAAACTTCCTGACAGTTAGAATAATTAACCAGTGGAACAACCTGCCTCCAGAAGCGGTGAATGCTCCAACACTGGAAGTTTTTAAGAAGAAACTGGACAGCCATTTGTCCGAAATGGTATAGGGTTACTTGCCTGAGCAGGGGCTTGGACCTGATGACCTCCAAGGTCCCTTCCAACTTTATTTTTATTATTATTATTATTATTATTATTATTATTATTATTATTATTATTATTATTATTATTATTATTATTATTATTATTATTATTATTATTATTATTATTATTACTCCAGCCCTGACTACATTATGATCAATAATATCAGCAAGGCATTGCAATACATTTTTAGGGCCAAACATATCAGAAGATGTAGAACAGTACTTTAAAAGTGGAACAACAAAATAGGATTGCGAGCTACCTTCCTGCTGACCTGAGGTTGAATTCAAGATGATATCACAAATATACATTCTGTAGAAATAGTTGGCATAGTTGGCAGGAAAGAGATCTGAGTTCTTACAGATAGTCCTTGATTTATAACCACAATTGGGACTAGAACTTCCATTGCTAAATGATGTAGTCATTAAGGATGTTGTACTTGATTTAATAGCCTTTTTGCCATGGTTGTTAAGCAAATCACCATGGTTGTTAAGAATATCTGGCTTTCCCAATTGCCTTTTCTTGTTAGAAGCCCCCTGGGAAGATCATTAATGTTCATGTGACCTCAGGATGTTGCAACTGTCATAAATATAATCCTAGGGCCCACATTGTGATCACATAATCCAGGGACACTGCTACAGTCACAAGTGTGAGGACCAGTTGTAAGTCATTTTTTTTCAGCAGCATCATAACTTCAAACAGTTGTTAAACAAATGATCATAAGTCAAGGACTACCTGCATTATTACAGTGGAAACAGGAACAACAGAGATCCTCCACTGCATCTTTCCATTTAGTCGAAAGTAAATATAAACTGCCAGGTTAAATGTGACAAAACTAGGATCTTTGTACTGAACATGCATGTTTTTAAAAATGAAAATAGCAAGGTGATGGTCTGTATTATTTATAGGGACAGAGTATAATTTGAGAGGAAAAAAATACTTTTTCCCTTTGACTTATAGATTTTATGGCCAGAACATTTGATCTAATTTTTAGATTTTAAAATCTCAATATGAATCCCCTGATTTTTCCCTAATCTGATAATTTTTCTAAAAAATACAAACACTCCTCATCCTTATAAACTATTGCTCATTTATTTTATTTATTATTATTAATATTTTATTATTAAATGTATACACTGAGTTTCTGTTTATCCTTATATAATTGATTATTCTAATTCATATTCTATCTCTGCACTCTGTTTTGGGTCAAAACAAAACAAAGCAAAATAATGAGATAGTCAAAATATAGTTTAAAAGAAACACACCAGGTAGAATTCTCATTTAGTTCAAAAGATTTGGCAATGGAATGTATTCCTTTCCCAACTGTGCTTTTTCAGATTTTCACAAAGTTGTAATGATACTATGCTAAGGGTAGCAACTATATACATTTTGCCTTGTACTATTTGAAGAACAAATATAAAGGGCACAGTAAAAATACTATTTTTCATTTATCTCCATCCATACAAGCTTTACTCTGACTTTTCCTCCTTATTCACATAAGGACGGTGCAATGAAACAAGATTGAAAGTCCTTATAATCCAATCCAAGACTTACTGCTGTTCCAAGCAGTTGCCTTGTGAAAAGAGTGTTTTGCTGATGGGCAAATCAAAAGGCAATCTTCTGCAAGCAGTAAAAACCCAATCAGACAGGAATGGAACCTTTTTATTGCATTAGTAGTAGAGCTAAAGTGACCTCTAGTGGATCAGAAAATTCAAACAAAAGGATTTTTATAAAAGGAAACATAGCCCAATGAAGTGATGTTGTGCTGAGTTAATTAAGATCATGGAATCCAAAGTAATCTCTATTTCCAAGATTTGCAAGGGGCAAAACAGATCCTGGGAAGAATGGGTTGGCAAGTTGGAATATGATCAAGTCTCCAGATTTGAGTGGGACACATGGACTTAGGGCATTTTTGGGGTAATCTTCGGATCAGGCCCTGCCTGGTTTCAGCTAATCAACATTCTAAAAGAGAAGTTCTACTTGGAGGGTCAGGGCTATCTGCTCTTAGAAATGAGGAAAGATTCCCTATATCATGAGTTGAAGTGCAAGGCTGGTGCAAATGGCATCTCACCAACAGAAGTGGAAGGTCCAGACTGACGTCCAACCTTAGTCATGGACCAGCTACTCTCTCTCTCAAGCCAACCTCACAGTATTGTTACTATGTGGGAAAATACGAAAGCATTTCTCATAGAGCAAAAGTGAGATTTAAATCAAATAAATAAATTACTTATTATGATATGAACTGTCTGTATCTTTTAAAATGTTACTATGTTTCCTACCATTCTCTCATTGGGAATGTGAAGACTTGTAAAATATTAAGTAAGCAAGCAAGCATTTTTGACCATAAGCACAATATCTTTCTCTAATTGTTAAGAATAAGAAACATCCATTTTCATGGCCTTGAATCAGCCTGGAGGAACCATTAACAGACAGAGAGTACAGTACAAAAAGGGACCTATCCCTGCATCACTCATTGCAGCAAGAGTGATATCATTGCTAGATTTTCAGATTTGAGTGGAGGATGAACTTCAGAAAGTCTTTTCCACCTGGCATGCAACAATGGAAGCAACTTGTCGACATCCACATTCTCTATCATACTTCAGCCCACATTTCTCTCTTCTAGAAAATGGTCTGGGCCAGTCATGGATTGACTGGATTCCTACATTTTGACACAGCCACAATAATTTATAAATGACTTAATGTCCCATGTAAACCCATTATTCCCCAAAAATATATTTAAAACACATCATAGTTTAGCAACTTTTGTGAGCCTAATCCATCAGCTTTATGAAATGAAATTTAAAGTTAAAATGTCTGGAATGTATCACACTGCCTATATCTGATGCTCATAGTATATAAATATTTTAGAAAAACTTTTCTATCCATAAACATGATTTACAATTTAATTTAAATTTACTTTTAAAATGGTATTAGGGTTTTAGCCTAGTGTCTTTTCCAAGCCCTGATCAACTTTCTTTCAGTCCTTCTAGTCCTTCATTGCCTGTATTTGGACTCTTAACCCTACCTTTCACTCCAGTCTTCCCCAATGGATTTCTAACTCTTTTGGCCCTAATGCCCCAGAATTGGTCCAATGTTTTTCTTTTCTCTACCTCACACTGGATTAACTGCTTGTGGTATCCAGAGCAATCTTTTGACAATCTCTTGGCCTCTGTTTAGAAAATTCAGTAACCTAGTCTGGTTCTATCCTTCCAGGCTGATAAGCCAAAGATGATCCTGTCTTGCAGTAAGGCGTTAACAAGATGTCCTTTATATGGCAATTTTCTAAGTTACTTTACTCTGCAAGAAAAAAAAATTGTAAGGCGAGGCCAGAGATACTGTGTTACACAAAGATTCTACATGGGAAAGTTAATATCTACCAAGTGAACTTGGTTTGAGGGTTTTATTTTGTCTCAGCTTGCTTGTCCCAAAAACAGCTGATTAGCAGTCTAGCAAGTCTACTGAAAAACCTAGCTTTGCACTCGAGACAGATTCACTAGGGAGATATCCGCTATATTCTAACACTCCACTTATTTGGCATAATATCTACCATATGTTCTTGTAAAGCCCCACCAAGTCTGCCCACCTCAGTACTAAACAAGTGTAGTGTTGAAGTGCCAACCACAAACACAGTTGGTCATGCAAAGCAAGGGGATTATGCACTTTCAAGAAGTCTTGGATCTCCAGCCAAGTAGGCCTCCAGCCTCTCCTGGGGAACTTTAAAAAGAAATGCTCCAATCATATTAGGATGTTTGGCCTCCATGAAATGACATCACATTGATCTGCATTATCCAAAATTAATGTCTTCTCAGTTTGCTATCTTCATGGATTATAAAAATTGCAACTTTGCTTTTCATTTGCTGATTACACTTAAAGTGGGACTACAAAAAACATAAATGTCATATTCAAGCCCAAATGATTACCCATGCAATCTCTGCCCTTCCAAAAAACTATTTCTTGTAATTTCTCAGAATATCATATTATATGGGGTTTGGGGAGGATCAGACAAATTATAGGATATGACCGCCCCCAAAAAACTTTCTTTAACATAGGTAATGCATAAAAATTGTAACAATGTACAAAAACAGGCTCAACACATTTATTTATTTTTTAAAAAAATAGAATCTTGGAAAAAGCAATGATTTTTCCCACCATGTGTATGCTGTGAACCTGCCCTATTATCACTTCACTCACAATAACTCTTGCATGCCACTTAATGTTAAATCTACTCCATAAAAACTAAAACATATATATGTGATAATTCCAGAAATAATAATAATAATAATGATAAAGTTGGAAGGTACCTCGGAGGTCATCTAGTCCAACCTCCTGCTCAGGCAGGAAACCCTATACCATTTCGGACAGTTACACAGGACATCCTCCAGTAGAAGAGATGCTACAAATAACTGCTGCCATGCAAGATAAAAGTCATGAAAAATAATGGGGTATGACTCATTCAGGCAGTGAATCCAGTCCAATGATTTAGCCTCATTCTGGCATATCAGATCAAGCTCCAATAGCAATGGTCCATCTATGGTAGACTGCCATATCCCAAAGGTTCCCCTGTCCCAACAATGGAGAACTCTATTGAAAGTGAACACCATAGCCAAACTATAGGAAATCTGCCAATGTGACTACCCAGTGACAGTGAAAAAGATTTAAAAAAACTTATGCTCAACTAAGATCAGGAAAAGCCTCAGGAGAAGACTTAATCCCTCTAGAGGTCATTAAAAACAACTTGAACTTCTGGGTCTCCACTCTGGCTTCACTCTTTACCTATAACAATCTATCAACTGAGGAAAAGATGATCCTGTTAATTATAGACTGATCAGCCTCCTCAAGACAATTAGTAAACTCTACACAACTACACTTACAATGTAAATTCCAGGGATATTTGAAAGAAGAAAATAGGAGAAGCTGGCTTTATGGAAGGCTGATCTACTATTGATCAATGCCTAGTTCTCCATCATCTCATTGAAAAATGCTTCTCATACAAAGCCACTTCCCTTTGTGCCACTTTCATAGACTTCAAAGCAGCTTTTGATTCC
This sequence comes from Protobothrops mucrosquamatus, assembly GCF_001527695.2. Taxonomy (NCBI): domain Eukaryota; kingdom Metazoa; phylum Chordata; class Lepidosauria; order Squamata; family Viperidae; genus Protobothrops; species Protobothrops mucrosquamatus. Next base: position 1,478,813 of record NW_015386397.1, read on the forward strand.
ATATCCTGAGATAAATTGTGGGAAAAACTGGAGGGCTGCTTTGATTGACCAACATCTGTTTCATTTAATACATATGCTACATGAAAGGACCTCCCCGGAGCCATCTCCCCATTGCCATTGGAACTAAGAATGGCATCAAACAAAACTGTGTATTTGCCCCACTCTTATTCAAGTTCTATATCAATACCATGGTGGGCCACCTCCTCAATACAAACTTTCACTTGCCCCACCCCCCCAAAAAAATGCTGGAAGACACATATATGTTCTATTTTATGGAGACAATGAAGCAATACTTTCAAGAACACCTATTGGCCTTAAAACAGCACAGAATGCACTAGGTCAGTAATGCAAGGAAGACCAGTTAGAACTCAATTATCAGAAAACTAAAATCATGGCAATTGCCAAAAGGCTTAAGAGCCACTAGAGCAGACATGTCAAACTCGCAACATCACATGATGTCACACAACATATCGGAGCTTTTTCCCCATTGCCGGCAATGGGGTGGGCACGGTTTCCCGGTGACACATCCGGCCCACGGGCCGGCAGTTTGACACCCCTGCACTAGAGGATGGATAGCCACAAGACTGAGCAGATCTCCTGTTTCCTTCATTCTACTGGCAGTAGGAAAGTCCATGGGGACTATATAGCTGAACACATACAGAGGAGCTCATCTGCCATTCTTAAATTCCTTAAGAAAAAAGGTGGTCACTCTATTCCTGCAGCACTTAAATTATTCAAAGTCAAGCCAATAATACAGCTTCTTTATAGTGCCCAGCCAAGACCCTTCTCCAATTTTATACCATTACAACTTTATGGTCCACATTTTTAAGATTGGCCCTCTATGTTCCAAAATGTGTCTCTAATGCCACCCTGAGGACTCACAAAACAGGCCTTGTGAAAATGGAGGCTAGAATGTAGGTCATCATACTCAATAATTGGCTCAGATTAACTGTTTTTCTCTATGGCCTTGCCCAATTAACTATGAGAGATAACTTTCAGTCCACATGGAAGCAGGCAATGGTAACTAAAATCTTATCTTTGGGCTTCTCTCCAGGTCTTCTACTCAGCATAGGATACAATCAGGCAGAAGCACTCATTAAACAATGTGTAGGAGACACACAGGACTAATTGGATCTAGCCCTCAACCTTTAATGCTAGTGAATTCATCAAGTACTCTGCCTCCCTATGGCATATTTATCTAATCTTGAAGTATCCAACCATCTGAGAGCCTTTACTCTGGCACAATGTCATATCCTCCTCTCAGCTGTCCTTGAAGGCCAATACAGAAAGATTTCTTACAGACAATGCCCCTGTAACTCTGAGTACAGAGAAACAACAGAGTATGTGCTTCTCCATTGCTCATATTACAGAGAGATCCATATTAGCCTCATTTCACTACTACCGTACAGCAAAGGGCAATTTTACACTGCTTTCAGATACTAATCCTGCCACAGCATGTAATGTTGCCAGGTTCTGAGCAGCAGCACTTAAATCAGATCATGACTGTGCCATAAAGTAGACTAAATGAGCATCTAGTTCACCATACTAGAATATTCTGTAATTTGATATAGTTTGCCATAAGGGAACATAACTTACAACTATCTAATGCTCTTATCCCTTTTAGATTTTTTCTAGATTTTTGTTTTTATACTCTGTTTCATATATTACAGCTGTTCAAAAATGATTACTTTAAATTTTGATGCACCTTTTATGCTTTTTAATTGACTGCACCTTCCCTCCTTGTGCTGTTCCATGACAATAATAAAGATTTGATTGACTGAAACATCTGGGGACAATTTGAAGACCTAGGAGCATGCATCAAAAGCTAGCCTGGTGCAGACATACCTTTAGGCGGCATCCCACCAACAAGATTTTCTGCAACCTGCTGTTATTTGAAGGAGAAGCAGTCCCCTCCACATCCTGTAATTTGTTACTAAAATCTCTTTCATTTAAAAAAAACTAATATATTTAATGAATTAAAATATTTTGTACAATAGGTGAGGCAAAATATTTTGAATAAGAGTCATGTATCATACTTTACAATGGGGAATATTCCATTGAAGGATTATTTATTTATTTAGTAAATTTGTAGGGCCACCCACCTTATAAATGGGTGACTTTGGGCGGTATACAACCATTAAAATAAAATAATAAATTTACAAAAACTACTATTGAAAACAGTCATTTAAAGTTTTATCTTATACTTGAAGGTATCCTTTATTTCACAGATGGGTAAATTATATCCCTTGGATCATATATGGCTTTTCAGTTAATATTGTGTGACTCCTTGCCTGTTCAGTGTTTTGCTAAGTGTTACCTACTATTTCCTGGAATTTCCACTTTAGAAGAAAGAAAAGAGGACATCTAAAAATATGGTCATCAGAAAGGATAAAATTGTCTCACCCATTTTTTACCCCAACTTCATTCAGGACTTGTTTTAGCCTTACCTACCAAATAATCTCCAAAATAGTTTAGGAGATAACATGACCCTCAGTAGAAAAAAGATTGCCTGCTGTTCCTATAGTCTATTTTTGTAATTGAAAAAATAACATCAAAAGATAGAATTAGGGCCTTGAAGTCACCCATTTTGTATTATGTCCTGAACAACAGGTAACCTATTCAAATATTCCTCACAATAGAAAATTGTACACTATCTCTTTAAATTCCAGTTACTTATTTGAAAGCAGCATACATTCAAATACATACAATTTTTACACAAATCTAACATTCTTTCTTCCCCTTTTGTATTATATTTTTCTTCATATTTCCCCAAATGTCTAGGGGCAGAAGAAATAATTGATTGATATGGCATTTGTAAGAACATAAAAAATATATAAAATCTGAAGCCACAAATAGCATGTAAAAAATAGGTACAATAATATTTTTCAAATATAAAGGAATGCCAATCCCCAGTTTAAGCATCTTACTGAGAACATGGTCTTGCAATCCTATACTTGACCACAATAATATTGCCAGCATTCTTGAGTCAATCCATCACATACTGGAGCTTATCACCCGCAGGAATCCATTAAAAGGGGAGGGGGCATTATTAAAATAAAAGAAGATTCTAGAGATCATATTTATAACAATTCCTGTCCAAGTGTTCAGTCTTTCCTCCTCCTTTTCATAGTCCTCAAAACCCAAGTCTCCCCAGGTTTACATATTCCCAAACCACTGTGGCCTCCACACATGAAGACAGGGTGCTTATTAACTGCTGGGGGATATCACAGCGGCAGAACTAAATTGCAGCTTTTGAGGTAATGGCAGTCTGTCATTTACTTTCTTCGGGCAGAGCAGAGTGCAGCTCAGACGTGACTTCACAAACATTTTCCCAGTCAGCTCTTCCTACAAAATTTGACCAAGCAGCGTTTAAGTTGACCCCAAAATGCCAGACACCTCTGAACTTAAGCTTTCAAAGGTCACTGATGATGAGATGATATGTTTGCAATATGGGATGAGCATAAAAATGGTCCAAATAGTACAAGCTCTCCGTTTTTTTAGAAAACTAGTGGAAAAGCAGGAATCTAGCAGCATTTTTTTTCTATTTATTAATAAGTATATGTATTGGACTGTGGTAGTAGGTTCTGTCAATTTTTTTAGAGAAACTAAAAATTCTAAATATTTGATAAAATGAACCATAATTCATGATTTTTGGCTACAATGTATCCTTTCAAATGCTCTGGACACATTCACCAGCCCAGCAAGCATGACTGGTCCCATGATGGAATTTGTTGGTCAATAACATCTAGAGGCCACCAGTCCTATGCTGCTAAGCTGCAGCTTAATTTCTCCTCAGAGGGCTTCATGTTCTACTGTGGACAGTCCCTGACCACTGGTTTGTGGATTATGTGCCTCAAGATGATCTTAATCAAGCGCTGCAGATATTGCTATATATTGAGTGATGACTTCCCTGACTGATGCCTTCTTGATTAATGTTCACATATCAGTATGGAACATTGTAAACAGTGGCATTTCTAAGCTAAACTGTTGCATTACTAATTAGGCATATAGATATTCATTTGCATGACAAAGCAAATGGCCACTATATCAACCACTTCATATAACTACTTCATATAAATGGGTTTCCCATCAGGCCCTGCTGATGAGATGCAAACTGTTATCATTAACATGGCACATCTGTTCATTTCAAACATCTCACAAATTTATTGCTATACATTTTTAAAGTTTCCTTATATGGTTACATACAACTTTGAAATCTCACATTAAAAAGGATAGTATAGACATATTTTGCATTAATTAATTACCTAATCAATCACAAAAACATATTTAATTACCAATATAACAATAAAAGTAACAGTAAATGTATGGTGGTAATAATAATAATAATAATAATAATAATAATAATAATAATAATAATAATAATAATAATAATGAGGAGGAGGAGGAGAAGGAGGAGGAGGAGGAGGAGGAGGAGGAGGAGGAGGAGGAGAAGGAGGAGGAGGTGATGATGGAAGGGACTTTGGAGATAATCTATATTGGTTCAATTAATAAAACCGAAAGCCCTTCAAAATTAAAAAAGATCAATGCCTTGATGGTCAAATGAGACCAGGTCAATAAGTAAATTTCCCCAGGAAAAGATCAGTGCCCCACCATTCCCATCGTAACAGTGCCCTTCTTCTTGGAGTTTCTGGTGTATTATTTAATATCCAGAGAACATAAAGCAAAATTCATTCATTCATCCATCCATTCATTCACTTGTTCATTTGTTCGTCCGTTCATTCATTCATGCTGTACGCCATCCAACTCAGTTCACAAATATAAAGACAGAAAACAATAAAATAACACAATAATACAATAATAAAAGATAGGAACCCAAGATGGCTAAAACTAGGCAAGAACAAGAAGCAAACCTGTAGTACCCAAATTGGGGCTTCAATCACCCTCAAAAAGGCCTGAGCAAAAGCCAGATCTTAAAGTCTCTCCTAACACCAGCAGGTTGAGAGCCACTGGGATATTGTGACTTTGTCCCAAGAAGAATAGAAAAGTCATGTAAAACAGAGATGAATTAGAACTTTATGCATTAAAAGTAAGATTCAGAACTTGTTTATCAATGGCTATGAAAGGCTATCTTCCCAAGGAGAAGCAGCCAGCATTTTTTAGTGAGTATTCTTTTCTTTGTCAATACAAAAACTCAAGTTGGAGTATCTCACACAAGATCAACACCACAATCATGCTGACAGGTTTGAGCTCACCTGTTTCTGAGCATGGTGGGAAACGAAATGCAAAGAAACACTCAAGCATTACAGGAAGCAGAGCAGATGATTCTGGGGCTCACTATTTACCTTGGGTACAACTACAATCAACAAGTCTCCCAGAGTCGCCTTGTAGGAGAGATGGGCAGCATAAAAATTAAATAAACAAACTGACTTCCAGGATGACATTATAGAGACACTGAAATAAATTGTGATGCCACAATAAGTATCATATGACCTGGCCATTCAATCAACATCTGCTCTACACTGTCCAAATAGTGAATCAATTCAACAAGAGTTTTCTTGCCTCTATCATCACCTCCACCTCCTCCCAGTCCTACATCTTAAAGCTATGTTGAATATTTCTTCTCTATTGTTGTTAGATCTCATTATTTTGTTACTGTGCACCATTTTATGTTTGTATCCCCATCCAAGGTATAGCAATATTCTTCTTACTTATTCTTTTAACTTAAAAGGTTAACAACATGCATGCTTTATTATTTGATCATTTTTAGGTGAACCAATCAAAGTTTTACCCAAAGGTCTATTCTTAACTTTGTCATATTTGATATTATTTCATTTTGGATACCTTTTTTAAAATGAAGCTATATTTTAATGGGATCATTTTTGTTGTAATAATTTTATGTAAGTCCCTTAAAATTAATGTAGGGATACAGTAGAATTTTTTAAAAACAAAAATATTGTAGAAGATTTCCATTCTCTGACATAAAACTACAAAAACTGGGGAAAGCATTCTCACTTCATGAAAATATTCCCAGATATGAATAAGCCATGACTGAAGATACATAAGGATAGTAAGTAGCTCCTGCCCTCTGGAATGACCTACCCCCCGACCTAC
>NW_015386397.1:1484984-1501681 GCF_001527695.2 Protobothrops mucrosquamatus
GTAGTTTGATTATGTTTCAGTGGGGGGTTTTTTACGGGTGTGTTTTTAGAACAGGCCTGTTATTTAATTCGATTTTAAAACAAACTATTTATTTATTATCGTGGTTTTTAGTATCGCCTGTTCACCGCCCTGAGTCCCGCAAGGGAGATAGGGCGGTATATAAATTTAATAAATAAATAAATAAATAAATAAATAAATATACTGCACGTAGTATCAAGGATTAGGCTCATGTATGTTGAAAAAGTGGAAGTAGGCAGTCTGCCATTCCAATAATGAAATCCTGTACAATAAGTATGAATATATTTCAAGGTTTTCTATCTTGGAGAGGAAACTTTTCCCAGGATTATGCTTAATATTTTTGGGGAGAGCAAAGGTGTGATAGATGAAGCTATGATGCAAATAGGCAGGGCTGTGCCAAGCATTTGGTTAAGATTATCTCTATTTTCTTGAGTTCAGGGGGGAGAATTTGAAATGGGATAGCTTTAGTTATGTTAAGTGGAATCTAGGATATGCACTGTGCATTTCCTCCTTGAAAATACTTTTAATCTCTTCAATCTTCAGCCACTATTGCTGAAGGGCAGGTTACAAAAATTGGATTGGATCCAAGATTGCATGTCATCTTAGGATCTCCAATGGCTCACCCTTAGTGATGAGTGATGAGATGGTTTATACACATCATGAATCTGACATTAGTTTGGTAACCATGGTACTTTAATACCAATTTAGAAAACTAAATTGACTAGAAGGCTGTTTTCCCCATTGTGGAGAAAAGGATTTTAAGGATATATAGAAGTAAATGTATTTAAAGTATTTCTAAATATAGGAACGGTTCTCAACATCTCTGGTTACATAAGGCAATTTTCCTGCACAAGCTATTCAGAAATAACCACTGCATTATTTTGATCTACCTCTTCCTCACTTCATTGTGCATGTCCTCATTTCAATGCATTTCTTGAATGGATTGCCATCATGTTACCTCACAGCAGAGTTTCTGTATTTGTCAAATTCCAGCTTCCCAAATCATACACTTTTTTAAAAAATCCTCTGTCTTGAAAGCTTATTTATGTATTACTCCCTTACTTATCTTCCTTCTTTTCCACATTTTTCTTCTCAGCTCCTGCCTTTCTTCAAATCATTCTTTTCTTCCATTCTTCCCGCCCCCCTTCTCTCTCACACATACACCCAGAGCTGGACTGCAGCCATGTGGGCCCGTCTGAGGCCTAGCAGGAGACAGAACAGGGCGAGACCCATCTTGAAGCTGCTCCTCTTCACAGACCTGCAGGCACCTTATGCAAACCACAAAACGGTAACCAAATAAACAACCAACCAACCCGGGTGCCTCCAGCTCACTCCACCCCCACATAGCACTCTTCCTCCCGCCCCTTGCTGTCCTTTCCCTCGGCTCTTGGCAATCTGCCACAGAGCCGCCAAGCTGCTGATGGAGCATTCTGGTGCCAGGCCTTGGGAATGATGGATGCTGAGTCTCAGGAGGCCTGCGAGCAAGGGAAGAAGCAGGCTGGCTGGCTGGCTGGCAGGCTGGCTGGCTGGCTGGCAGGCTGTTGGATCCTGCCCTCCTCGGAGTCATGCTTTTAGGCTTCTGGGCATGTTCTTCAAAGCTGCAAAGATCAGACAGGCAGGAGTTCTGCACATCTAGCTCCCCCCCCAAAGGCACCCCTGGCTTTAACATCAAGGTAAGGGCAGGCAACAGTTTAACAGGTGTTCTTTTTCCTCACTGCCTCCCTATCCCTTGCAGAGGCTGCAGGACTTCTGAGGGAGATGCAACTGATGAAGGTGTCAGGCCCAAGGAGGAAAATAAGGGGCATGATTTGGCCTCCCAGTCGTTTCTCACATCTATTACATAGCTTTCTTCTGGTATTGCTACATAAACTGAAAGAAGCACATTACAGACAAAATGTCATAAAAAAGCATCAAACAGCAATTCTCTATTGCACTGGCTCCCCTTGGGTCTGCATATATGTTATTAGACTTATTGAGTAGTGAGGAAAATGTCCTCTGTATATGCTCAGAACCATCTTAATGACTACCAACTAGAAAATAAACCACACTAAAAGCGGTGAGAAAATATGCACGATGCAGTTTTACATGCTGTCAATAAAGGTGCAGTTTTATGCACATTTACCTGGAAGTAAGCATTCCTAAATAAAATTATATATAGAAGGTTAGTTCTGGAAAGAATCCTGGAGAGCATATAATGCCATTCTGGATATGCAATTACATCAGGTATAGTAATACCCTCCAGATTTTTGGACCACCACAGCTGTCATCCTGGATCATTTTGCTGGGATTAATAGTTATTGGCAGCCTTTCCTCATTCTGAAATGAGGCTTCAATATTGCTATTCATTATTATACTAGAATAAGAATTGCAAAACTTTTTCCCATGGCAAACATTGACAGGTACCTAAAGTATGGAGTGGCAAAAGGTTGTTTGTTAGTTTATCTAATTTATAGAACTGTCACCTCACAAGCAAGTGTCTCTGAGCAATGTATAAGTAGTTCAGAATCTATTTGGAGATCTCTGGATGTCTATTATACAGTTTTAAACCAAATTCTCCCTGTGATAAATTAAGTTGATGAAAAAGAAAGCTGGGGAGACTATGAATAAATTTTAAAGAAAGATCTGCTCTTGGTACAATCACAGATACCTTTGCTAAATATATGTTCTCAATTAATGTTTTCTTAATTCTTGTCTACTTGTACCCTTTTTCTTCTGGTCCAGATTTCAGGAATCTAGCAACAATTAAAAAAAGTTTCCACAAGCCTGAATGTTTCCTTACTACTGCCCTGAATAATGCAGCCAACTTAACTGCTAATATTGCATTGAACATCTGTTGTACCTATGTCAATAATTTTAATTGTTTTTAATGAATGGCCATTTCAGAAATCTCAAGAAAGAAAAGATCTATTCCAGGAATGCAAAGTTCCTGCTGTTTGATACAACATTTGCTAATTTAGAATGAGAGCTGTTGTGGTATTAATACTATACATCTCAAACTCTCCTGTCTAAGGAAGGCTGAACTAAGTTATCTGAAATAAAAGGTAGCCTACCTTTCCTCAGTAAGTGTTAACTGATTATATTCTACCTTTCCAATCTCACTATCAAACCCAAATAAATATTAGCATAGGTTCCCTGTTTGGACTTAACACTTAACCTCAAAAGCTGCAAACCAAATGGAAGAGGCATTTTTATGTCAGCAAGACATATGGTACATAGGTACATAAAGTATTCTCCCAGATAAGAAGTGAGTTGTGGGGAATATGAAAACAAACCCACTTGGTTCATCCTGCTTCTTCACCTCCCTTCTCGACTCCTACCTTCCCATTATCCATCCCTCAGGGCAGACTGCACTCTATGGTATGTGTGTGGCTACTGGCGACAGTGCTGGGTGGTAAGAGAACATCAAAGGGACTGGGGAGTACCAGGGAGCTAAAAAGGATGTAATTAAAAAGCCTGGGTTGTACTATTTTGTGCAGATGTTTGAAGTAGCTCAGAGCAGAGAAGCATCAAAGCCTTGAAAGCGAACTGGAAGTGTGTGTGTGGGGGGGGGAAGAGACTGGAGACAGAAAATCAGGAGTCTCATCACAGTGGAACAAATTGGCTCAGGATCTGCACCTGCTGATGCAGAGAACCTTTGATAATCCTAGACTGGAAGGAGTGCTAAAAGAGCAAATAGGTCCAGTAGTCCAGTTCCCTCACTAAAGTTGCAGAGTACAACACTGAAGTCACATAATTGCAAGATAGGCCAGAAGCTGAGTTTGGGCAAAAGAAGTAAAAGAGGGGAAAAAAGTATGCACAATAAAATAAATCAACCAAACAGGGCCTTGTTTGCTGTGGCATCATTTCCCTGAAATTCTAACTTCTAGACAGATTGCTAGGATTGATCCAGAATATAATAGAAATGTTTTCGCTCTGGAGAAATTTGAGGCAACTATTGATAAATACTCTGTGTATTTTCTCCCCTCATGCTTTTGCCTTCACGTTATACTGATTGCTGGATATTCTTCCATTTTAATATTTATCTTCATGTTTTATTGAGGATTTTTATGGATTAGAAAGTCCTCATAATCTTTTTAAATATAAAAAGAACAGTTAGCAATGATTCACACAAACTATTGAAAACAAAAAAGCTGCCTTACTCACATATAACAGGCAATATTCTCCAAAGTTCCTCAATCTTTTGTAATAAGGGATAAGATTTGTTTTCATAATTATATGTAGGATGAAAATTGTAAATCCTCAGTGTAGGTTAAATACATTCATAAAGACAGCTCATGAGAAATTCTGGTCAGTTTATTTCTAAACCAGCTAAAATGCTGATCCTTTTAAAAATCTCAAAGGCCTTGCTTGAATCAAAGCAAGACATTCTGCATTTACATCTTATTTCCACATTAATTAAGCAGATTTCAATAGAAAGTGTACCTGTATGATAAAACTCCAATAACCATTCTTTATTTTATTTCAAAACATTAGGCCAATACCTATAAATAATTCTTCAAAATTCTTGTTCATTTTAATATAGTAAGAGAGATAATGTACATTGTCCCAGCAATTCTGCTTATGTTCTCCTGCATATTGGTAAATTAATAAATAAACCAAATAAACTCAGTTTGTTTATTTATTATATACAAAATGATATTTATGGATTGTTGTTCATAACAAGCAGAATTTAAAATTGGGCTCTATCTTTTGAGCAGCATGTGATCAAAATACATAATCATAAAACTTGATTAAAGAATTAAAACTATCCATTACTCTAGTTGAAATCCAACCAAATGTTCTAAAAGAGTTTGACCAAAGTTAACTGTCAAAATACATCAGAAAGAACCGGATCATCTATAACTAAGACAAATTGATCCACCTCTAATAGTACAAGAATAGAATGGTATAAAAATATATTACTTGATCATTTCTGCCTGAGGTTTAGTTCACTTGTTTGAGTTTTCCATTCTGTAAAAGTATTATTTGGTTCAGACAATAGTGCCCATAGTAGAAGCTGTGTGAAATAGTTAATGTAAGGCTGGAAGATAAATAGTTATGTTCTTATTAGGAGAAGGTAAAAATCTGAGGTCCCGTCCAGCTAGTTTATCTCAATCTTTGTTTCCAACCTTCATATAAATTGGATTACATCTGCTATCGTTCTCAACCAACAAGTCCTATGCTACAGTTTCTCATATATTTTAAAGTGCTACAAATCTTCTGAATTAAGCAACATGGCATGCCAGAAAGCTAGGAATCCCCGCAAGCAATCCCTTAATGAGGTCCCTGGCATCTACTTATTGCCGCAAGTACTTATTCTTACCCATTCCATTAGACCTTTCCAAATCTATCTATCTGGTCATGATGCTCATTTTTTTTTCTCTTGGAAAGCCTGTTCATCTGGTGCCTCCTAACAGCAGCATTCATAGAAGTGGGAAAATTCCCAGGTTACAAACAGCCCCATGATTGCAACCTGCTTGACTCAGGGAGAAAAGTCAAATTATCAAAAAATATAGTTAAGAAATGTTAGACTCTAGATTTAATAATTTAGTGGTGGGGGGAAATCTCTTGTAAAAGTGTGGTATATTTGAGACCCTATCTGAAAGGGGACTAAACTTCTGCTCCACAGTACTCCCATTATGAGAGAAAAGACTACCATAATATAAATACCAGCATTTCTGCAGGAAGAAACTGTACTTCTGCAACTGGATCTTTTGCAAATTGTATTGTGGCTTGCCCTAGGTGTTACTATTCTCCCATCAGTACTATTCTCCCATCAGATCATTCAGTGTAAATATCACATATAACCTTGCTACCTTCTGTATCAGGCCACAGGATAGGAGTGTATTCAAAGTTCATGCTTCAGCCTGACAATTGAAGCAATTTTGGAATGATGCATATCAGTCATCTTGCAGATGCATCTCTCTTTCGTCTTTCTTTGCGGTTGCTTTTCCAATAAGTGAGTCACACTGATTGCTAAATAAAGTAGGGGGTATGTACTTGACCCACAAACATGACTCAATGAAACCCAAAGACATCATTCATTCCACTGGGGAAAATAATCAAGGCAAATTGCCAGCAAGAGTAGGAACAGCTTTCAAATCACTTGTTAATAAAATTGGGCAGTACAGTTACAGTTTAAAGACTCAACTGATAGAAATATAAAATAAATACAATACTACTTTTTTAAAAAAGAAAAAGATAAATGGGTGATTGTGTAGAGGAATGGAAATATTAGGAAATTGGTTGAAAGACTTCATATTCAAGCATGAAGAATTTTGGGTCATTAATTCACTTAGGGATGCATCACTTTAAAATAAATGTAGTAGCTAAGTTTGTCCAGGCTACTTTGAGTAGTGTGCTGGTAGCCATACTCCAAAAATTTATAAAAATAATAAAAATGAGATTTTTAAAAAGTAGTGTACAAAGCTGGCACAAAAATACATAAATTACATTTATATTTAATTAAAATTAAATACACTTTTTAAAATTATTTTCTGGCCGTGTATTTATTAATGGTCTCTTTTTGCATACGTCATTTCAGTTTGATAACAACTTTTGAAGTTTGGTAACAACTTAACCCAATATTAAGAATTAAGTATAGATATGAGTACAGTTGGGACCAGAATTTCCATTGCTTAGCAAGGTGGTTATTAAATGAATCATGCCCAATTTCATTACCTTTTTTGCCACCATTGTTTAATGAATCACTGCAGTTGTTAAATGAATTGTATGGCTGTAAAGTGAATCCAGTTTCTCCCATTCACTTTGCTTTTCCAAAGCTGGGCTGGAAAAGTCACAAATGGTAATCAAATTACTGTGGGACAGTACAACTGCTATAAATATTTGTCATTGCTAAGCACCCAAATTTTGATCACATGATTATGAAGATGCTGCTGGGGATATAAGTACAAGAACCAATCATAAGTCACTTTTTTCGGTGCCATTGTAACTTTGAATAGTGACTAAACCAGTAATTGTAAGTTGAGGAGTAATCTTATATATGAACCTATATAACAGAGATATAGGTTCTAAATGTTGCTGAACTATAGTCCAGCAACAGCTCCAACCAACAGACAATAATCAATTTTAAGAAGCACTGAAAATTATAGCTGGATAATATTAATAGGGTCACCTTTTCCCATTCAGGATGCTTTCTGCTAGGGGGGGGCAGGGATTCTACACAAATACGTGTAAAGTCTCTTTAAGTAAAGCTTGACATGTGCCAAGATCAGAAACATGTTCATAATTTTTTTCTTGAAAGCAATATAGAGTTGTGCCATGCTTTCTTTAGAGATTTTTTTAAATTCCCAGTCAAGTTTATGGTCCTAATATTTCTAGTGATCTTTCGTCCGTATGCTAATCAGGGATTAGCTTCCAAGCTACTAGATATGATAATAAATGTATCACCTACTACTGCTATGTCCTTTCAAAAAGCAAGTAATTGGTTTTACTGTATATTGTCTAAATCAAACTGTTGGATCTGGAGATTAACCCCTCCCCAATCAGATTCCATGAACAATCAGCTAAATCAGGCTAATATTTGTCCTAGAAGCAAATTTAGTGGACTGTGTTCAGGAGAGGTCCCAATGGAATTACATTGTTTGGAACAAGTGGGGAAGATTGGAGGACACCTTAGTAATATGTCACTGTGCAGGAAGAAACCTGTCTACTTACACAAACACGTTTTCTGATGCAGTTGCTTGTTAAAGGAGTTCTTTCTGAGGGGGGCACAATTAACAGTGGTGTTTATGGATAAGTGCCTCTATATGTTACAAGAGGATCCTGGAGTGGAAAAAGAAATAATCTTCTCTCCACTGCAACAAGCAATGCACATCGCCAGGGTCAGCAAGGAGGCAGAAAAAGGATGCAAATAAAATATATTTTATCACCATTTGGCCTCCAACAGCAAATCAGAGGTGCAATTCCATTTGTCCATACAGCAAAGTTCCATTTTAGATTATGCCATGCTCATGAAATATGGAATTATTGAGCAATGACAAAATAGTGGTAGTGTTTCTGTGAATGCATATGGATATTTGGAACACACACAGTGATGAATCTACAAATATTATAGGTTTAAAATACAATAAGGCTCTAAGGAGTAAATTTATTCCTGGAAATAATTTCCCCATGTTTATTCCTTCTAGTGGTTAGAAAGGCTTTTCAAGCCTTTTTTTAAAAAAATTGTCCTTTGAAGGTTATAGAGGAGATCATTTAATAAACTGCATCCCTGAGTGGGCAAAGGATTTTTAAAATGTGTGTTACAACTAAACACAACTTGATTGATTGATTGATTAATTGATTATATGCCAACAAGTTGGAGTCAATTCTACAAATATATTTTCTTCAGACAAGGAAATTTTAATACATTCATTTAACTATTATGTTTACACACATACTTTAGAGTGAAATTACCATACTGAAGATCAGCAATTTCCAATTCAGTTTTGAAAACACAATATTGGGAACCCAACCGCCAACAGTATTTTGCATATGCATTAATGTTCACCAGAAAATGACAACATTTATACGGTATTAAAATGAATGCATTATTGTTGAAATAACTGAATTGTGACCTCCGATACTAACCATCAACTGACTAGATCCAGATTAATTCATAGAATAGAATCATTTAGATTAAAAAAACAACAACCTGAACTCAGGATTTAAGTTGGTTGTGATTAACTCAAATCTTACTCATTTTAATTGATCTGTTCTAGATTTGAAAAAAATCTGAGTCCAAGTGAACAATTAGTAACTCCTATAAAGTCTTGAAGTTCCCAAATTATATCATATTATAATTTCTATTTCTCTGCAAACATGGCTTATTCTCAGGAAGAAGTACTGAGAATCAAAAGGATTGTAAAATGGGATCATATCAAAACTCAGACCAGATTCCACAAAGGAATGATCCTCCTATATACTGATGCTTTTGAAGCTACTGGCTATTAGGAAATATGCTTACTGGGTTAGATAAAACTGATATCAAAACAGAGTGGAAATTTGTGCTGAATTCAGATTTTTCTAGAAAGCCAAAATTAGAGAAAAAGTGCTACCTAAGTGTCAACAATTTTTGTAATAAATTGTGGGTGGGGGAGCTCTCCAAGGTCCTGCAATCTTTGGCTGCCATGAACAAGCTCTCCTATTGATCCTTATAGGTTCCCATTCTTCCTCAGAACAAGACAATAAGTGTTCCTCACCCAAATGTCAGAGCTTGTCTTGTTCTCAGATATATTTCTTAACAATAAGGCACTTGAATTTCAAATATTTTCTTATGCCACCTTAATTATTCAGATATGTACAATAATTATTCATTATTATGAATCATTGAAATCCCATTCATCATATTTTTTCAAGTATAACAAAGTGGTCCTAGCAGTGGAAGTTGGGTGGGAACTCTACAAATGTAGAAATTTTTTTCCCAAATGCTTGTCAAGAAAGTCATCAGTACTTAACTAATTCTAAAGCAAGCATTGGGTCTTTGGGTCATAATTAAGGTTCAACATTACAATGTGAAGGTTTTTTTAAAGTATAAATGTTGAAAACAATATTTTAATTGGAATGTCAGGAAACTTTGAAGAGAAAATGGATTGTTTCCTCTCTTGGGCACTAATTGCCCAACTTTTATCATTATACCAAATAACCCCTGTTGGATCATCTGTCCTGAATCTTCAAGTGTCTCAACAGAAAATTGCATCAGCAAAATCATCATCATAAAAACAGAACACTCCTAAAAATAAAGGAACCTCCAAACCAACAACAAAGGGCTTTTTTTCCTTAGCAGATCCAGTCCTAACTTATGAGCCTCCAGATGCATTGAGACTTCAGTTCCCATAAGGCCTGAATTTGTGGGCCATGCAGGGTGAAAATTTGGAATATGGATTACCTTCATATTTTGAGAAAACCAGATTGAGGAAGGCTGCTCTATTTTACTCTTGCATGACAAAGATAAGTTTGAAAGTGCGTTTTCTTTCAAAATATACTTATTCCACTGACAAAACCTACCTGGCTCCATGAAACCTCAAAGCTTCCAAGACTACTTTAGCATAACTTGAAAGTGAAGGAGAATTAACCCGAATTAAATATACAAAAATAATAGAAAGAATGAAAATACATCTGTAGGGCCAGATGGATATTTTGTGTTAAAATTGTCCACTGAAAATACATTGCAGAACAACTGTGCTCTGAATATTTTACCTAATAGTTGTCCTTCCTAGCCAGATTAATGGCCAGTTGTACCAGACCAGTCCAAGCCACAAAGTGACAAAAACTCTCACCAATTCCATGATCTCTAGGAAAGATAAAGGAAAATGTCCCTAGGGAGATTTGCTGGCACATTTTTTTTTCCCTTTACTTCGTACACTTCATCTTGAATATTTCTACTGCTGGGTGGTAGAGATGCCACAACATGCCTGTGCCTGAAAACCCTGGAAAAAGGAGAGAAGGGGAGACTGTGGTAAGCCGGCTGTGTTGCCTTCCGCCCACCCACTGGCTCCATACAGACAGAACTTCGGCCCTTCTTTGGGCTTTGCTAAATCCCCTTCTCCCCAAACCACAAGATACTACCTAGCAGAGAGAGATAACAGAGGGTTATGTGCTTAGAAGAGGCTGAGGTGGACGTTTGTGTGGGGGTTGTTCTCTGGTAAGACACCCTACACAAACATCATCCCCTCAACAAAAGACAGACAGTGAACCTGCAATTTGTGGGGACAGAGACTCGGAGATGGGGGGGCGTATAGAGTACTTCCACCCTTTTCCAATGCCTGCTGCCAAAGCCTGAGGGCTACTTTCTTGGGAGGTCTTCCGACCAACACTGATGATGGTCTGATGAGATGTCAAAATATGAACACTTGCAAAGGCAAAGAAGTTAGTGAAATAAATGCAATATGACCTATGAGCAATTTTTTAGATCTAGACTTGGGTTCCAATTTGTGCTATACATTTTCTCTATTACCTTGGGCAAGTTGATAACCTATATTCCATTTGTAACATGAGAGTAAAGGATTGGATTAAGATCAACACTGGGGGAATTATATTTCTTCTGAAAGTACTATAGAAATAATCAGTGCCATCATTTTAATGAATGACTTGCTCTGCATACTTGATTATGATTTTATGTCTAGCTTTGTGGATCTGTATAATTTTTTAAATGACATTCTAATTCATCAAAAATTATTGCAAACCATGTATACACATAAACATATGTACATACACACATACATATACATGTACACACTTACATATACACATATATGTATACATACACACAAACATATGCTGTACACATGTGTACACACTCACTTTCCTTTCTTTTGTTCATTTGTGTGTTTTGTTACTCTTCTAGAACACTGTAAGAAGGCACATGATGCAGCAATCATGTGGAAGTGAAGTAGGTCTGTATCTCAATTGGCTGTCTTGAAATGTATAGGATAAACTGCCATGATGCTAAGTCAGATTCCAGATAATGTCAATGGAAGCCACCAAGCTGGAAAATTTATATAGTTAATCCTTGGTGAAGTAATAGTCTTGGAAATCCATGATCACCACCCTCTGTTCCATTGTAGAAGAAGACAAGAATATAATTAATATACAAATGGAAAGTACAACAAAACATTGCATTATGTAGCACTCTCGTTCCATTCAGCCCAGTTCAGTTTCTCTTCTACAACATTCATTCAATGTTTTAAAATCATTGAACTTTCTTAATCCTCAGTGGATTGTTTTTAATTTCTGAGGCCTTAAATTCGTTAAATGTAGTGAGTATCATTAATTCAGGATCTTCAAATCAATATCAAGAGCAAATTATGCTAATCTTAGGCATACTGGTAGTTGTCAACTTATGACCACAATTGAGCCCAAAATTTCCACAGCTAAGCAAGATAGTTGTTAAGTCAGATTTCCCCCATTTTATGACTTTTCTTGCCGCATTTGTTAAGTGAATCACTGCAGTTGTTAAGTTAGCAACATGGTTGTTAAGTGAATCTGGCTTCCCAGTTGTCAGAAGGGACACTGCAACTATTGTAAATATATGCCAGTAAATACATGCCAGTTGCCAAGCATCCAGATTTTGATCTGGGGATGCTGCAATAGTTGTAAGTGTAAGTTGTAAGTGTAAAAAACGATCAAAAGTCACTTTTTTCAAGCAGTCACTAAACAAATGGTTGTAAGTCGAGGACTACCTGTATTTGTTTATATAATTTTATATGAAGCTAGATGGAATTCTTTGTAGGTTCATCCCATCTGTAGGCTCCAAATTGGAGAAGTAGTTATATGAGAAATGTCTACTATGAATTTGAATCTATATATATGCAGCTTTGTATGCTTTTAAAAAGCCAGTCATCATAACAAAATTATCAGAAGTTTGCAAAAGTGGCTAGTCCCAGGATTCAGTGTTCGATCATGGACAAGTTTATAGTTTACTGTACTGTAACTCAAGAATAAAACTAGATAGGAGCCAAAGAAATAGAAGAGACATCATGGGCAGGGCTGGTATTATTGTATTCTGGGCAAGAGTATTTTTGGTCTATCTTCTTTATAAGAATACTAAATTTATACTTAGGACTTGTCTATAGTTTTCATGTATTTTCTACCTCAAAATGGCAGGAAATTGCCACACCAACTATTGGCAGTTAAACTGCTGAAATTGGGGACACCATACAAATTGGAAAAGAAAAGAAAAAGATGGCAGCCATATTCTAATGGGACTGCACAAGAAAGTTTACCACACGACCAACTGAAAAATGCACTTAGGTTTTCTTCCAGGTGCTTACATAGATACAAAGGTTTGCTAATTCACAGTTGTCCTGTGAATATTTTGGTATAAAAATGCAGTGTAGCATCCTTTGCTGCTGGCAAATTTCCTCGTTATTATTGTTCTTAAAAAAACAAATGTTTAAAAGCAATCTGATACAAAGAAATATAGCTGACAAAGTTCTTGCCACCACCATATCAGAAAATGTATCACAGATTTGGGGAGGGGAGAATGTCAAATTGCTATTTAAAATGGCACCGGGGCTGGGCCCCAAAGAAAAGGAGGCGACCCTGTAATTGACTTGATCGTGCTACAAGATAACAGAAGACATGTCTCCATCCAGTGCCTACTTGCTTGATGAAAAGGGCCAGAGCAGCCACTTCCTCCCACCCCCTCCACAGCCTACTTTGGCAGCTGCTCCCCTGAAGCTCCATCAAGGCCAAACTTGTGGGTCAGGCTGCATGCCAACAGTTGGAGTCCTCCCACTTCATGCTTGGAGGCCTCGTTTGTACTGCCTTCCCTTTCCACCGCAGGTTCAGCTCAGAGCTTCTTCGGTCTTATACCGAAGAGGCTGCAGGGCTTTAAATAGAAAAGGGAAGAGATGCCTAAAAATAAAGTTTAATTACAGAGGAAGAGGGTGACAGGGGTTCAAAGTGCTCAGAAGAGCCGGAGGAAAGGGACACAGGATTCTCTTCCCTTCTTGCCGATCTGAATGCTTGAATGGATTCCGCCTACATATAATCACTAGCTCTCTTTCTGGCCCTGCTGTTTTGATCCTGCTACACTCCTGTAGCAGGAGTGTACTATTCTAATGCAACACTATTTTCTAATTAAAATTTCTGTTTTGCTCTCAAAACTGTGAATTATGTTGGGGATTCAGCATTCAAGAAATATCGGACTGTAAAACAGCTCTGTTCAAACATATCAGCAAAATATTGGATTATTTTTTTAAAACAAAACAAAACAGGTTTTTACAATAGAAAACCATGACATCGAGCTTTCAAAATAACCAGGGGATGTTATCAGAGATCATTTCAGAGACAGGCTAGAAAAGACAAGGGATTGACATAGATATGACAGTGATATATGATGTGGAAGAAGTTAATGGAATGCTTTACTAAGACCAGTTTTGTTCAATCTAGGCTGCTTTAACATGTGTAGACTTCAACTCCCAGAATTTTTCAGCCAGCCTTAAACTATGCACTTTTGGTTTGAAGAGAAAGAAAAGCCTTAATCTGGATTGAGGTCCTTCTTTTCTGCATCAGGCTTAATTGTTCACTTTAAATGGTTGATACACTTACAGAGAAGGCACCCCACCTCACCCTTCCAAACCCTTGTTTATTAGCTGGTTTTAATTTTTGTAATTTTAATCCATTTTATATTTATAATTGTTAAGTGTTAGTTTTTTCTTTATGTGCATTGCTCAGAATCAGCTGAATCACAGATGGGCAGCAAATAAATTTGGTAAATAAATAAATAAATAAATAAAATAAAAGTGTATTTCTCTCTGCAGTGAATATCTACATTAGCCAGAAAAGAAGAAATTTGCAGCCCCTCTCTCCCCCAAGTATACGTTGCTAAAGATGCTAAATATAAACCTGGGTGAATAGAATAGAATTTTTTATTTATATAATATGCTAGCTCCAAAATCATTACTAGTATCACCATGTTATGTGGTGTTTTATATGATGACCTGGTACACAAAACATGTTTACCTAATGGCTGAGTTCCTACATCATGCTGAACCATAAGATACCACCCAATCACAAGCTAGCACATTGCACAAACCAAATCCATCTGAAGGAAACCCATGTTATAGATCCTCTAGCAACCCTACCCTTGAAAATAGCAATGGTTAATTTTAACTCTAAATAATACAGTTGCTTCACCTTGGGAACCACCTAGTGAAACTGTTTAGCAGAAGACTCAGGACATATGCGTACTCTGCATATTTAAGGAAGAAAATCCTCTGATACAAGAGGAAGTCATAGTCCCTAGTTCAAACAATTTTAAATATGAGTTAGACTCAGTCAGGAAGGATTAGGCTGTCAATACTCATGTCCAAAGAATATTATAGGATGACCATATAATTCATAAAACATATAACAGACTGTGGCCCATTTTCCTGTTGCTACTTTACACAAATAGCACTGCAAGTCCTCAACTTACAACTTACAACCATTTGTTTAGTGAACTTTCAAAGTTATAATGGCAATGAAAAAAGTGCCATATGATCGCTCCTTGCACTTATGACCGTTGCAGCCTCCTCACCATTATGTGATCAAAATTCAGGCACTTGCCAACTAGCATGTATTTATGAGGGTGGCAGCATCCCAGGGTCATGTGATCACCATTTGCAATCTTCCTTGCCAGCTTCTGACAAGCAAAGTCAATGGGGGAAACCAAGGTCGCTTAACAACTGCAGTGATTTGCTTAACAACCATAGCAAAAAGGGTAATAAAATTTGACATAACTCACTTAACAACCACCTTACTTAGCAATGGAAATTATGGTCCCAACTGTGGTCATAAATCAAAGAGTACCTGTAGCCTTTTTTAGATCCATGACTTTGCACTGCCAAGCACAATACATTTTAAACCTGCTGTATTTAGTGATATTGGTAGGAGAAATTTCAGTTTCTATTACCTGGAAAACTTTAACTTGGACAAATCAAGAATGGGAGTTTTCACGAATGAAGTTGAATATACGATGTGTCCCAGGATAATATTCCAGGGTCCAATCTATGTCGGTCACTGGTGACAGACCCGGATTGGACTCTGCAAAGGGAGTGTTCTACAGCATTGAGAAAGCAATTTGCCAGAATGATGACATTGAATTAGAACTGCATGATATAACTACAAAGAGTCCAAAATATGTTGCTAGTTGTTAAGTAAGTTTTGCTCCATTTAAGACCCTTTTTTGCCATAGTTATTAAGTGAATCATGCAGTCATTAAGTGAATCTGTCTTCCCTCAATGACTTTGCAGGTCAGAAGCCTGCTGGGAAGTTACAAATGGTGAGCATATGACCCCAGGACAGTGCACTGTCATAAATATAATTGCCAAGCGCCCAAATTTTCATCACATGACCGTGGGGATGTTACAATGGTCTTAAATGTGACAACCAGTCATACATCGCTTTTTTCAGTGTCATTGTAACTTTGAATAGTCACTAAACAATTGGTTATAAGTCAAGGACTACTTGTAGTTGTGAAATTGAATAGATAATCAGCATTCTATGAATAAATATTTCAGTCATTTTTACATTTCCTTTCAACACAGATTTGCATCTTCAAAGAAAATGAAAGAAATTACAAGCACAACAAAAATCAACATCATTTGATTTTTGATAAATAATTTTGCTAACACTTCCAAATTGTCCAGGACTTGCACTATGTACTGGTGTCTGGTTTATGCTCATATTTTAAACAAACACACTACTGTACTAGAGTAGCTAATTGTATTAACATATTTTATTCTAATTGTTAATTTTATTTGTTTTATGCATTGTATTTTTTATTATTTTAAGATACCACAAATGATGGAATAAACACAAAGGTGGGGCATACATAAATACATCTGGAGCAGACACTCATATATCAAAACATGATTGGCATGCAGACTGACAGCTTACATATCTCCTGAAATCCAGGAACTGCTTAATCTATTATTTCTTAGCTGTCAAAAGAGGGGGAATTATAGGCTACTTGAAAGTGTACCAGGCTGGGAAAAACATTGGAATTTTTTCTTCTTTGCCAAACATGGATTTTCTATTTTACATACCTTAAAAGTAGTCTTCCAGTGGCCTGCAATCAAGTAAATTTCATTGGCAACCCAGTAGTGAATATTTAATTGTTATTTAATTATAATAGCTCCTGTTTTTAAATGTCACAGCTTTTGTAGTTATTTTGACAACTATTGCTCTCCATACTTATTGGGATTACATCT
>NW_015386397.1:1501781-1522515 GCF_001527695.2 Protobothrops mucrosquamatus
GAAATGGTATAGGGTTTCCTGCCTGAGCAGGGGGTTGGACTAGATGACCTCCAAGGTCCCTTCCAACTTTATCATCATCATCATCATCATCATCATCATCATCATCATCATCATCATCATCATCATCATCATCATCATTATTATTATTATTATTATTATTATTATTATTATTATTATTATTATTATTATTATTATTATTGCCATATTGCACAAATCTGATGGGAGTGAATCTGGAAACTGCTAGAATTTGCTCCAGAAGAGATTTTTCTCTTCAACAAAGTAATTTGCAGTTGTCTTGTTCATAAGTATCCTCCATTTTATGAAAGACAGAGCAAATGTGAGTCTGATAACTTCCACTTCATTGTTCAGATCAAATATGGGAACTCAAGTAAAAGGTATCCATCTGGATGAAAGGCTCCTTTCAACCCATTTGAGGAGAAATGAAAAAGAGCTCTCAGTCCTGGGTCTGATTGGATCCTAGGCTGTTCACTGGGCAGAAATGGATATGTAAAGGTCACCAGGGGATCAGGCATGTGTGTGGCAGCTTACCAAATCCCAAAAATTTAGAGCCCAGCAAATTCACTTGTAGAAATAGTTTGGAAGTCACAACAGATTTCCTGTCTGTCCTAAGCATGTGAAGCAAAAGTGAAGTTGCAGAACTCTGGCATCCCATGTTTTCATGCCACCAACAACCCTGTGGCAACAACATTTCAGGGAAGGTCAGTCTATGCCAGTTAAATTATTGGCAAGGCATGGTCCAAATGTTAAGCATGTAGATATTGGCACATAATCAGAACAATGAATTTCGGAACCATATCTCTACAGACTCTGCAGTTCCAAGGAGAAATTGGCAAACCAGATATAGATGGTCCTCCACATATAACAACAATTGAGCCCAAAATTTCCATTGCTAAACAAGACAGCAGTTAAGGAGATTTGCTCATTTTGCTACATTTTTTGCCACAGTTGTTAAGTGAATCACTGCAATTGTTAACTTAATAACATGGTTATTAAATGAATCTACCTTCTCCATTGACTTTGCTCATCGCAAAAGTTGATCACATGACTCCATAAATACATGTTGGTTACCAAGCATCCAGATTTTGATCA
Organism: Protobothrops mucrosquamatus; assembly: GCF_001527695.2. NCBI lineage: Eukaryota > Metazoa > Chordata > Lepidosauria > Squamata > Viperidae > Protobothrops > Protobothrops mucrosquamatus. Next base: position 1,502,892 of record NW_015386397.1, read on the forward strand.
TGTGACCATGGGGATATTGCAATGGTTCTGTGAAAAATGGACTTAAGTCACTTTTTTCAGTGCCATTGTAATTTTGAACGGTCATTAAACAAATGGTTATTAGTCGAGGATTGCCTGTACCTAAATTCAAAATATCACTGTTTGTTTTCCAACCCATAAACTTATTAGTGAGGAAATATAGTGTATGTTTTTTCCTATTTCCAAAAGACTGCCTATTCTTTACAAAACTGTATTTACTAGCTCATTTTCCCCAGTATTTTTGTTTAACAAAAACAACTCAGAATTTCATTAAATTTTGCTCCTGTATACATAGATCATACCATTTTGTATTCTGTAAGGATCTATTTTTGCAGAACAAATTTAATGTTACTACATATGAATGAAAGATTAATTTCAATAATACTTCCTTGGAAAATACATGTGAGCTTGATATATAAAGATCATCTTATAATAATGATAAAGTTGGAAGGGACCTTGGAGATAATAATAATAATAATAATAATAGTAAAGTTGGAAGGGACCTTGAAGGTCATCTAGTCCAACCCCCTGCTCAGGCAGGAAACCCTATACCATTTCGGACAAATGGCTATCCAGTCTCTTCTTAAAAACTTCCAGTGTTGGCACATTCACTGCTTCTGGAGGCAGGTTGTTCCACTGGTTAATTATTCTAACTGTCAGGAAGATTCTCCTTAGTTCTAGGTTGCTTCTCTCTTTGATTAGTTTCCACCCGTTGCTTCTTGTCCTGCCTTCAGGCGCTTTGGAAAATAGCTTGACTCCCTCTTCTTTGTGGCAGCCCCTGAGATATTGGAACACTGCTATCATGTCCCCCCTCGTCCTTCTCTTCGTTAAACTAGACATATCCAATTCCAGCAACCGTTCCTTATATGTTTTAGCCTCCAGTCCCCTAATTATCTTTGTTGCTCTTCTCTGTACTCTTTCTAGAGTCTCAATATCTTTTTTACATTGTGGTGACCAAAACTGGATGCAGTATTCCAAGTGTGGCCTTACCAAGGCATTGTAAAGTGGTATTAACACTTCACGTGATCTTGATTCTATCCCTCTGTTAATGCAGCCTAGCACTGTGTTGGCTTTTTTGGCAGCTTCCCTGTAAATCAAGGATCAATCATAAGCAATTTGCAATTTGGACTCAGGGCTGAAATTATTAAAATGAAAGGAGGAGCAATAATATCCCTGAGGTAGAGAAAATTAGCAAATAATTTGTTCTGCTATCTAAAATCCTAGAATTTGGGGACATCCAATAGAATAGATTCTAAATACAGGTAATCCTCAAATTACAACCTTTATTTAGTGACTATTCAAAATTACAATGACACTGAAAAAGGTAAGTTATGACCATTCTTTATACTCACAACTGTTGCATATGATCAAAATTTGGATGCTTGGCAGCTGGTATGTATTTATGACAGTTGCAGTGTCCCAGGGTCATGTGATCACCTTTTGCAATCTTCTGATAAGGAAAGTCAATGGGGAAGCCAGATTCACTTAGCAATTGTATTACTAACTTAACAACTGCAGTGATTCACTTAATAACTGTGTCAAGAAAGGTTATAAAATGGGCCAAAACTCATGTTACAACCACCTCACTTAGCAGCAGAAAGTTTGGGCTAAGTTGTGGTTATAAGTCGAGAATTACCTGTTGTCCTTCTTTCTACAATGTACATTGAATTTCTTGAGTTTACTGCCACTGAATTCAATAATGATCATAAAAATTTTCAACATTACAGAGCGATCCAACAAATTTAGCTAGGACAAGTCTACCAGTTCTTTGGATTTTATTTCCATTGAACCTGTAACATGAATCAGTTTCCATAGTTTATGATGGAGTTTCAGTAATTTTCTTTCACATTTACAAGAATTAAACAATAGAATAGTTCCAGTAAAACCAATGGTTTCACTTTCATTTCCTATGTGAAGTCAATTCCAATGGCGAAAAGCAGCCTCACTAGCAGAGAAATCAAAGGTATTGTGCCGCTTTCCTTTCCTGGAAGGAGAGAGAGGAGAAGCAATGCCTTAATAGCCTTCTACACTGTAAGAGACATGATAGCAGTATTCCAATATCTCAGGGGCTGCCATAAAGAAGAGGGAGTCAAGCTATTCTCCAAAGCGCCTGAAGGCAGGACAAGAAGCAACAGATGGAAACTAATCAAGGAGAGAAGCAACCTAGAACTAAGGAGAAACTTCCTGACAGTTAGAACAATTAACCAGTGGAACAACCTGCCTCCAGAAGTGGTGAATGCTCCAACACTGGAAGTTTTTAAGAAGAGACTGGACAGCCATTGTCTGAAATGGTATAGGGTTTCCTGCCTAAGCAGGGGGTTGGACTAGATGACCTCCAAAGTGCCTTCCAACTTTATTATTATTATTATTACTTCTAGATGCTGTAAAAGGTGTAGAATATTATAACATAGTATAAAGTTTTGCTTGGTGTAAGTAAAATCTTAAATCTGTTTTTTTTATCCTCTCTTATAATATTGAATCCAATCCAAAGTCATCAATACAGCTGAACAGTGTAAGATTCAGAAGAGACGACAAGAAAGACTTCTTCATGTGGCGTCTAATTAAACAATGCAATTAAGTCCTGCAGTGTGGTGGTTGTCATCAACTTAGATGATTTCAATAAAGTTATAAAAGGCTGCAAAGCAGGTTGGCTTTAAGTAGTACCACCAACATACTCTGCAGTAGTATTTTTGGAGGATCATACAAATGAAGGTGCTCTTATGAGAATGCTTTTGTGTCTGAAACTTTCATGTGGACTTCTCAAAGGATCAGGTCTAAGCACTAAGAGATTGCCTAATAATAGGAGGTCTCAGTGGCAGAAATGGCAATCATCCCTCACTTTATTAACAGATAGAGAATTGTATGCCAAATGGAGCCCTAATCTAGCCTGATACCTTCACAAATTGCAAACAACATTGTTCTTTTATCTGTGTTGAAGTCTTTCTTGGTTATATCAGTGCAGAAGACCTAAAACCTGACATTTATTATAGGATTATGACTCCCATCTTCTAACGGCTAAAGATCAGAGGAGTTAGGGTTCGTCATTGTCCATCTCTGGGTCATGTAGATGAAATGCTAACGTTGGTGGATTCCTGTATTTTCCTTCATCTCAAGATTCAAATTATTTAGGGCCAATTTGACTGAATGACAGAAGAAACCTAATTCTTTGGGTAGGTTTCAGGGTTAATCCAAAGAAATATTTTTTATGTTTTCATGTGACTGCCACCAGATCTAAATACGTCCACCCATTCAATATTAGTTTTTTTTCCTCTCTACTAGGTCTGAAGCACTCTGGCCTGCAGGCAAGGCAGCAGCAGAAAAAGCTGCCCGTGCCCCAACAGCTGGTTTTAGTTAAGCCTTAAGACACATGAAAGCAAGCATTGGTTTATATTTAGCAGTGTTGGTTTCAGAGGAAAGTCTTTTATCCTGGAGGCTGGTCATCTATCATGGCCTTTGGGGTGGGACCATGTCTCCAAATAGCTCCCACGGACACACAGCAACAGTAAAACCACACTTCCTCCCTTGGACAGTTTGTGCAAAACGGCGCCTGTGGTGGCCAGTTTCTCCAATGGCAGGCTGCTAAAGTGAGCCAGGACTCACCAAATTTTGACCCTTATGGAGTCTGTTAAGAACATTCAGCCCAGAGACTTGTGGCATGGTAAGAAACATGAGTCTCTGTGAAGATGTACAGGCTGGGTTTGCATAATTGGCCAGACTAGGATAAAATGAGTACTTGATGTTCAAAATGTTGTGTGAACCCAGCCATTTTCTTAGCATGTTGAGTGACCTAGGCCATTGTATTAAGCTGTCATTGTTTGGGAATCTATGTTATGGGAACACAGCATTATGTTTGGTTAACTGGTTTTAGTTTTTAGCCAGAATGCTCCCTTTCCATTGAATAACAAAAACATGCTGCCTCCTCTGCATATTTGAGTTTCAGGAGTTCAAGTCTTTATTGTTTATACAGTATATGCATACATTTATATGCTCGTCAACTCCCCACCTCTCTGGGCAGCTCACCATTAATAAGTAAAAAAAAAATGACTAAAGACACAAAGAAATCATAAATGGCCAGCATGTAACCAAAAATCCCATCTAACAGTGCACATCCAAAGTCTGGGAAATAATTCCATAATAGCTTTCTGAATGTCATCAAGATGGGAGCCTGGTAAGCCATTCCAGAGAACAGGTACCAGGACAGAAAAGGTCCACTTCTAGATCCCCACTAGATGATGCCCCTTAATTGAGGGGACACAGAAGGCCCCCAGAAGTTTGAAGACAATCTTTAGAATAATTTCTATAAGTATGAAAATACATAAAACTTCCTCCATTCCCATCTCCCTTCTAGTAATTGAAACCATCATATGTATTTCCTATTTAATGAAGCTAGTGCCACTTCTTCTGTGCCTGTATGGATCTCTCAGTAAACTTAGTAAACCTGGCTGTGAACTGGGACAGAGACAAGTGGCGGGTGAAAAGGGAAGCGCCCAACCAGCAGGGGCTAGTGGAAGTGTTAAGAGCCAGCCAGCCACATGCCTGCAGCCAGGAAAGTGAAAGCAGAAATGGCTAATATACCGAAGGGAGGGAGTGAACTAGAACTGTTGATTCCATAAGAGTACCATGACCTAGTGGAGGTTTTTAGCGAAAAGGAATTAGATGCGCTCCCACCCCACAGACGCACAGACTGCAATTGAAATCATGCCAGGGGCCGAGTTGCCTAAACCAAAAATGTATTTGATGACACCCAGAGAGATGGAAGAGCTCGGAGCATTTACAGACAAGAACTTGGTAGGGGGTTCATTCAGCTGGCAAAGTCGAGGATGGCTGCCCCTGTGCTCTTCAAGGAGAAGAAGGATGGGTCCCTTAGGCTGTACGTGGACTATAGAGGCCTAAACTGTATTTGTGTGGAAAATATGTACCCCTCCCTCTTATGAGGGACATATTAAACTATCTGGCCAAAGGGAGTATCTTCCCTAAGCTGGACCTGAGAAAGGCATACTACCGAGTGAGGATAAAGGAGGGGGGATGAGTGGAAAATAGCATTTAATTGCTCCCTGAGCTGTTACCAGTGATGCCGTTTGGTCTGTAGGGAGCACCTGCCATATTCATGCAACTAATAAATGAAGTCCTGCAAGAGCACCTGTATAAAAGGTCTTCATGTGCCTGGGCAATATATTGATATACACCAGGAATCCTGAAGAGCATGTGAAACTGGTGAGAGTGGTGCTCAAAAAAATTACAAAAAGATCAGTTCTATGCAAAATTGTCTAAGTGCGATTTCCACAAAACCAGCCTGCTATGAACAAAGACAAAATCAGCCTAGACTATGTAGGGTATTGAATCTCAAAAAAGAGAGTGGAAATGGACCCCAGCAAAGTGAAGGAATATTAGAGTGGGAGCCTCCTTGAGCCAGGAGACAGTTTCAGAATTTCCTCGGTTTTATGAATTTCTACTGCCAATTAATCCCCAAGTTTGCCAAGACAGCCCTGCTGATTACCAACTTGCTGAAAATGGGAGGGGGAGCGAAGCTCAAGCCTGGCCAGCCTCTGAATTGATCCATCGAGTGCTAAGCTACCTTCAAGAACTAAAGCGTCTCTTTGCGGTGGAACTGGTTTTAAAGCACTCCAACCTGGATGAGCCAGTTGTGATACAGGCAGATGTTAGTGATGTGGCTGTGGGTGCAGTTCTGCTCCAGAAGAATGCTAAGGGGGAACTGCAGCCTTGTGCCTATATGTTCTGCAAGCTTTCTGACACTGAGAGGCACTGGGCTATTTGGGACAAGGAAGCTTACACAGTCCAATGGGTTCTCTTAACCTGGAGGCAGTTCCTAGAAGGCAGTAAAATCCCATTTGAAGTGTGGACACACTTGAAAGCATTGAAGACCACTTGGAAATTATCTCCTAAGCAGGTTCGGTGGGCACCATACTTCAACCACTTCAGCTTTAACCTCCACTACCTACCAGGAGGGGAAAATCTTTTGGCAGATGCTCTCTGGCAGGTGCCATAGTAGAACAGTGCCCAAGAGGAAGTTGTTAACTCTATCATCCTATCCCAGCAGTTTGCAGCACCAGCCCTCATGAGGCAGCAGAGGAAGTTGCCCTTGCACTTAACCAAAGACTTAGTGCAGCCATTGAGGGATGCCTTGGTAGGAGACAGTTTCAATGGCACAGAACTGATCTGTCCCTAAAGGATGGGCTGCCGTGGAAAGGGAATATAGTGTCCATTACAGCCAGCCAGAGGCTTCCAGCCAGCCAGAGGCTTCCATGATATGAGGGCAGCAGGACATTTTGGATTTATAAAGACTCTTCACCTAGTGAAAAGGCAGTTTTGAGGGCGAAAAATGAAGAAGGACATAGATGCGTACATGGCCAGCTGCCCTGTTTGTGCCTTGAAGAAGCACTTACCCAGGAAGCCCCTAGGACTGCTACAGCCAGGGGCTAACCCCACTAGCCCTTGAAAGGAAATCTCTATGGATTTCATTGTCAAGCTCCCAGAGAGCACTGAAAATACTGTAATCTGGACTATCACTGACTTGTTTTCCAAGCAGGCACATTTTGTGGCATGTCCCAGGATTCCCTCAGCCTGAGCCCTGGCTAGGCTATTTGTGCAACATTTATATTGGCTGCACAGGATCCCAAAGTGCATTATCTCAGATCAGGGAATACAGTTCATATCAATGTTTTGGCGGGAGTTCCTAAAGCTGATAGGCTCCTGTGAATGTACTAATTTGGTCCTAGAGCTATATCTCTATGATGTTATGTAAATTACCAGCAAACCAATTGGGCTGAGCTTCTGCCTTGTGCAGAGGTGGCATATAATAAATAACTCCATGCACAGGGTCTACTCTTTCCAAGTGGCTACTGGAATAGAGTTTGTACCTATGCCAGAGCTCCCTCAAGAAAAACCATCATCAGCATCATTGGTTGAGTGGGTGGATACCTTAAAAGCCACCTGGGTCACAGCACGTAAGGTATTAGAGAAGACGAGAGAAGCACAAAAGAGGCGAGCTAACAAGGGTATCTCAGAGAGAATATAGAGTAGGAGACAGGGTGTACCTATCTACAAAGTTTTTGAACCTGAGGCAACCTTGTAAAAAACTGGGACCTAAGTACATAGGGCCTTTCCCAATTTTCCGGACCATCAGTCCGGTGACAGTGGGATTAAAACTGCAAGAAAGCCTCAGATGCATTCACCCAGTGTTTCATTGCAGCCTCTTGAAGCCTTTCTATAGCTCAGCCTTAGGACCTGCTTCTGAACCACCCCCTCCCCCCAATCTTAGTGAGAGGAGAAGAGGACTTTGAAATCAAGGAGATCCTTGACTCCAGGAAATGTAAAGGGAAGTTGCAATATTTAGTGTTATGGAACAGAATTCTGTGTTGTGTAATATTTTGTACACTTGTTCTGTCTTTCCCAGGCTTATCTTTCTTCTGGAAGATTGGCACATCAAGACTGACTCCTCACCCATCTCTACTCACAACTTGAAAACAGAAACAAATGGAGGGGAATGCTTGGAATATATTGGGAGCTGGGAGGGAGGTGAGGAATTTATGTGAGCCATTTGCAGCCTGAGAAGATCCAGATACTTCAAGGCCGTGAGTTGGGAACCTTCTGAAGACACAGACTGTTTTCCCAAAATAAAAAGAACATGTTGGATTGGTGGACAATGGACATTGGATGGCCCAAATGGAGAAAAGGGGAAATGAACTGTGCTGTTTTTCATGCGAAACCCCAAAGCTAGCGTCGCTTCTTCTGTGCCTGTATGGATGTATCATTAAAGTTATACCTTTGGTAAAATAATATCCCAGGAGTTTCTTTTGCTGCATATCCCAACAGGACGGATGACACTGAGTCTATTTCTTAATCTTTTATCCTCATATAAAAAATAGAATAACCAGCCCTGTTATACAAGAAGTTTGCTTGTTTTCCCAAGGTGGTCTTTCTGTTTCATGGAAGACAGATTAAGTTAAATTAGTGTTTAGAGCAACTTCCTGCAACCTGGCACTCTCCAGACATGTCGAACTACAGCCCTCATTATCTCCAGCCAGGATGTTTAATGCTTTTCTAGCTGGGAGACAGAGGATGTATAGCCCCACTGATTTGCAAAGCAAAGAAAATATAGGGGGTGTCATCTGTTAACAGGATCACCAGTGTGGAAGATGGTCTACAGTCTCCCTCTCTAGTCCAACAGCTGGAGCTGCATGAGTGAGATTGTTTTAAATTCCAGTCATCAGTTACTATTGAGTGGAACAAGAATATGGAAGTGTTTTGAATGAGTGCACTTTTTCAAGTTTATAAATGATTTTTGGGACTCAGGAAATAATTGTGTTTACTTTTTTGAATTGTGAGAATTCAAAATCTCACTTTAAACTCACGGCAACTAGTGCTTAGCCTAGACTACCACTGTTAATTGGTTTGCTTGTTTTCATTCATATTTTTACTCATCTTCAAAACACTTTGCAGCAGTCTTGTTTTTTAACAGGGATGATTTTCTATCTAGCAGCTTTAAAACTGACCCACTTGGTCTGATGGCTGTGCAATCTGGTCTGGTTGTTAGTTATGTTTTAACATTTCTGTTGTTTGTTATCTTTCAAATTGCTCTGTGCATACAAAATGCAGGCTAAATAAAAGCTGTGCCTTTGATAGTTCTTTGGATCATTGTGATCCATTTCTGTATATCCTGTTACTAAAACCAATGAATATATAGGTCAGGCATCAGCTGTTCCCCTCCAAGTGTTTCTGAACCACAGTTTCCAAAATCTCTCAGCTGAGGCTACTGGGATTTAAATTTCTTCTCTAGCATCCCAGAAAGTTTCCATTCCAGCTTAGGCAATTGTAACTGGAAATTATGGGAGTTGTCATTCAAAAAATATGGAAGGTTCTAGTTAGGGAAGGCTGTTTTGAGATGACATAAAACATTTGGAAGAATCTCTACCGTGTTAGCAGCAATCTATAATACGCACTTAAAGAATGCAGTTCACTAAAATTCATACTATAGCAAATATGTTAATTTTTAGGATGATTTCGTTTTATGGGTGGTGTGGGGATAGAAGTAAATAACACTGACAGGCAGATGTGCAAAGTGGTGCAGTTTGTGAAATAAAAGAAGAATCTGGGCCAAACTAACCAGTCTGCTTTCCTCAACCTGGGCATTCTTCTGATATGTAGGTCTTGTACCCAAAATGCTCAGCAAAAGCCATACTGACTGTGGAGTCATGTGGAAGTACACACATCTGGGGGGCAGCCAGGTTGGAAAAGAATGAACCACATATCTATATATTCTATCAGTTCAAGCTTCCAGGCAGCAATTATTTGATCACACCATTGGAACCACCATCTTGACTTTTTGACTACACCTGTCAAAAAGATGTTATTTTTCTGTTATTTTCCTCTTTCTTTTGGATTCCCCATTTGGTTTCTTCTATTTTCCATGGCCTCTGATGGACAAGTAATAAATTATAGAGAGAGAATCAAGCTGATTAAAGGCAATTATTCTTGATTCCTAAATGACAGGCAAGATACCTTAAATACTAAGTGCTAGGAAATACAGAGGGCAATTATGCTATCAATACTCTGGTTCATCTTTCCATGCTTATTGGTTGCCACTATATGACATATGGATGGACTAATGGCCCCCTGTCCCTATCCATTTCAAATATTCTTACCATTTTACTCTGAGCTGGGATTATATTGGGAGAAAGGATTGTGTGAATGGAAACATTTCTCAATCAACTTTTGTAAACTTAGAGCATTTGGAGCTCTAATGCTAAAGAAATGAAAGTTTTTGCAGTTTCCATGCTTCTGCTAGGAAGACTTTCAAGAAATGATCTTCTCCCATTCCAGTCTTGGGAGAGAAGTATTGTTTCCACCTGAGTAGCATCTTCTGAACAAGTGAAACCAGAGGGGCCAGTCTAATTTCAATTAGCAGGAGGACCCCAAACTCATCAAGGCTAGCATAACTAATTTTCATAATCCACCTTTCAAAAAAAGCATCACCCCACCCTTCCATAAAGTCACCAAACCCAACATTTAAAATGACTTGACAATACCACTGATCTTCAAGTCCAGAAGGACTTGCTTAAGGATTAAAACTTGCTAAAATTGCATTATTTTTTATTTTGAAAAATGGCAAATAAAATAGTCTGAATTGTTCTAGACTGGTTTAAAAAGCACTCAAAACGGCTTTGCTTTGTTTTCTGAAAATACTCAGCCAGTCTCAATATTGCAGCAAACCTACTGAAAAAATGTGGTGGCTATTTAAGGAGACCCTGATAGACTCTAGTTCTTGCTAGTGAGGATAACAAGATAGGTAACAGGGGTTATCTATTAATGCCAGATGATAGTGGAAGTGTGCTTTGGCATTCTGGGACTAACCATTATTTTTATTTTCTACAATGCCCCACCACATTCCTGTCCCATAATGCCCGTTATGTCACTGACCGATCTGTCTGCTTGGTGCTATTCAAACTTGTACTAGGAAACAAAACTAAACATAGGGCAGGAGCAAAATGGAAAAGAGGATCAGAGATGTGAGCCCTATTTCTGTTGGTCTCCCCCCCCCCAACCCCTCCATTTCTAGCCTGTATCTTCTAAGACTCTTTTATCATACTATTTTTTTTACTTTCTGAACAATATTAGCAATTAAACATGAATGCCAGGCTGCATTTCCCTTTCAAAAGGAATGGAAGAGAAGTAAAAACAAATTGAACAGAATTATCTCAAACAAACTCTTCCAGCTGTGCAAGAACCAAGTTAGGAAAGGTTGACATATGTGATGAACCTATGCTAGACTACTTAAAAAAAAAAAAAATCAAAGGAACTCCCAATAGTGGGTATCTACTGCCACCTACTGTTACTTCCTCTCATAAATTTTACCGGAGGCTTGTCTGAAAATTTCTCAGTACTTCCACAAAACATATATTTTTCCTAAAATGTGTATACACTTAGATTTGTCACCTTTTTTTACTACAGCTTGGATAGAATTGGAATATCTTGGGAAAAGAAACTTAGGGGTACAAGACAGTGATATCAGTTGGCATCTCAACAGTCCTAATTGTTTAATGGGGCTTGATCCTTCACTTGATCTTGCTTTCAACTTGAAGAATCAGAACAATTTCCTCAAACAAAAAGTTGTTGAATACATGAAAGCAGCTGTTTCAAGAAGCCTTTTGCCACAATGGCCAGTGCTGTTGCAAACAAGATACCGTGGTGGGGAGATGCAGGCTGAGGAATTCTGGGAGTTGAAGTCCTCTTCTCTTAAAGTTGCTGAAGCTGAGAAACACTGCTTGGTAGGATTCCTTCAGTTCTTCATGTTAGAACCACACAATCCTATATGTACCTTGTCTCAAGGCCTCTCTCAAGCATTGTTCACTGTTAGTCACAGTACAGTATATATTATTTAAATATGCGTATAATTTCTATCTTGCCTTCCCTTGTTGATAACAATTATTACCAAAGTGTAATACACCAAATCAGTTTGGCAGCTGGGTCCACCAAGGAAGGTCAACCTCTCATTGCATTTTCTGCTTCCAGTTATGATAGTGCCTCCTATTACTCAGCTGATTCCTCAGCAACTCAGTTCATTCATACACTTTTCTTTTTTAAAAAAAAATATTATTATTTTTGGAAACTTCAAATACCACAGTTCCCTCTCATCCCTCAGTGCCAACATTTTTTACTATGGCAATCATAACCTGAGTACAAAGTTCATGATTAAACATATAGTACCCTTTTTTCTTTTGTAATATACATAATTTTGAGTTGATTGCAGATTAAAAGCAAAAATAGCATAATTAAAATAAAAAAATAACAGCAACAAGAGTAATTTTAACATGAAAAAAGAGAACACTTCAAGAATTTTGTTAAAAATGTTTATTTTTAGAAAATCTAGAATGAAACGGCAAGCAAATAAAATCCTTTTCTGGACATTGAAAGGGTCTTAAGAGTCAATTCAAGGCACATTTTCCTAACACATATCTTCAAAACTACTTCACACCAGAAGATAGCAGGCTTGAGGCATGGGGGGAAATCCTATAAGCATAATATTGATGTTGAGAAAACTTGCAGAATTTTAGCATTTTAAAACTTGAGACAATGAACTATGCTTGAATTAGGATCAATAGCCAATGTCAATTACAAAGAGTAGTCTTAGTGATTCAACTGTGATTTAGTATTTTGCATTAAATGAACTTCCCAATCAGTTTTTTAAGAATGACCTATACATGATACACTGCAATGGAATGGTGTGAGGGCATTTACCAAGCTAATGGTTCTTTACATAAGTCTTTCTATGCTTGGATTCAACTAAGCGAGTGATTCCCAAAGCTGGGTAAATTGGGTAAAAGTAGTTTTTCTTTGGGTGACAACACAGAAACTCATTACACCTTCACAAGAGGGACATTTTAAGTTGAAAGTGTTTTATTATAATGGGTAAAGACTTTCTGATAAGCAGTTTTGAGTAATGAAGGAAAAAGATTGGGAAGTACTAAACTATGTTGTGAGGACTTTCTAAAACCTATAATAATCCTGAAGAGCTAGAACAGAACAGAAAAGAATATCATCAGAATTGGAAAGGACTTTAGAGGTCTTCTAGTCCAACTCCCTTCTCAAGCAGGAGATCATATACCATTCCAGACAAGTATTCCACTCTTCTTAAAAATCTCCAGTGATGGAGCACCCACAATCTCTGAAGGCAAGGCAATCAACTCTACTGGTTGATTGTTGTCAGGAAATTTTTCCTTCATTCTAGGTTGCTTCTCTCCTTGATTAGTTTCCATCCATTGCTTCTTGTCTTGTCTTCTGGTGTTTTGGAAGTTGACCCCCTCTTCTTTGTAGCAGCCCCTCAAATATTGGAACAGTGTCATCATGTCACCCCTAGCCCTTTTCACTAGATTAGACATACCCAATTCCTGCTAGTTCTTCATATGTACTCCAGCCTGCTAATTGTCTTTGTTGCTCTTCTCTGCACTATTTCCAGACTTTCAACATTTTTTTTACATTATGGTGACCAAAAGTGGATGCAGTATTTGAAGTGAGGTCTTACTAAGGCCTTATAAAACACTTCACATGATCTTGATTCTATCCCTTGGAGGGAATTCTTCAAGAATGTAGGTCTGAGGATATCTTGCTTGAAGACTCAGCATCATCTTGGTGACCCCAAGAAAAAAATATTCCTCAGAAGCTCCAGATCTCCATCCTAAGGATTTTTTCTGAATAGTGAAGGGGGCTGTCTCTTTAAGTCTCCTGATTCTTTTAAGCACACTGGGCATGCCAAAATATACTTAAATTACAAGTCAGATATTTGTTATAAAAATATCAAATAATTTTTAAATATTTTATTTAAAAAATATTAAAACTCTTGTTTAGTAGCCTATGTTTTCCAAAATCTCATTTCTTTAATTCCTTTGGAGGCTTCCAGTTGCCTTGGCTAGTTTTTCACACCCTTTCCCCCAATGATATACTATCTTTAATTAAACAGATATTTTCTGAATCAAAGCTGGAATTTCATCCTCCTCAAGTGCAAACTGGTGTGCAACCAATTTCCTTCTGATCCACCTGCTATTGGAGTAATAAGTCATGAACAGCATCTGACAAAATCCTCCTATGAATGGGAAAGATCATAACTGCTTTGGAATTTCATCCTTACTGATAAAACGCACATTTACCCTGGTTAGATAACATTGCAATATGTTGTAAATCACTGGTGGAATTTTGCCAGAATCCTTCACATCTAGCACATCAGTGGATCTTTGATCTTTTTAAGAAATTCAAATTAGTAAATGGTCTGCTGCAGGGCCAATATGTGCCCATGGAGCAACCTAGGCATTTGTCTGGGGCAGTAAAAGAGGCAGAACAGTTGGTAGAAGTGGGGCTGCAGACTAGTGCAGTAGAAATCCTCAGGTTATAATGAGCAACCACTAGATGATAGTGAAAAGTCTCTGAAAAAACTAACCCTTTGCTTCTACCTGGTAGACATCCATATTTTTTGCAGCCCAGAACAGCAACCCTTGGTTCTTGTTGATGCAAGCTCCTGCAATAAGTTGCTTGTGTTTGTAAGCTTGGGCACAAAAACAGGTCTGCTCCCTTGTATATAATCATTAGGTCTTTAACTAGTAATGTTATCAGAATGGTATGCCTCCTCTGAATAATTTATTTTGGAGCTCTGCTTACATCTCTGCATAGATCCTCTTCCAAAAAGGATCAGAAGCACGATTCCTTGTTATTTCATCCAAATAATAGAAAAACTATCTTTGAACATTTAATATACCACATTTTGCAAGACTTTGTTCATAGTACGTTCTTGATTTTGCAATCCTTCCAGAAATGCAATACCCATGCTGTTTGGAAAGTTCTGAGATAAAATCAGTCTTCAAAATAGGAGGACTGTCTCAGACCCAGTAACCTCTTGTTCTTAATGATCCATTTCTTTAAACAAAGAATGTACCTAGGCATTACCAAACCACATCCATTTCCCAAGGTGACTTTTCTATTATTCAATGCTGTATCAAATAGGTATCACTGAAATCACTTCTCAGAACATCCCTCCCTGGAAGGTACTCATATCCTCCACATCTAGAAAATTCAATTTGGTGTAAAGGTCTGACTTTTATTCTGTTTAAATGCAGGAAAGCAGAGATTTAAAACACCTCGTGTTATATTGTTGAACATCCTATATTATTAGGAATTTTTTCTTGATGTCCAATCATAATATGCTTCCTTACAATACAAACCCATTGTTTCTTGTTCTGTCTTCCAGAACAATATTGATCTCATTTACCCCAACTTGTACATGATAGCCCCAGATACTTGATAGATATCATCTCTCCTCATGATCTTATCTTCTCTGAACTATAATTTCTCTAACCATTCATCGCAATTTTTTCCTTCCTGGTTGCTTATCAGCTTGATTGCTTTCCTCTGACACGCTCCATTTTTAAAATTCTAGATTTTGCCAGTCACCAAAAGAAACTATTATCAGCAACACTTTTATTAAATTGTAGGTTTTGCAGTTAACTTTAAACTAAATTAGATGTTGGGAAAATATCAATATTGTATGATATTTAGTATATTATACTACTATATCATCCTATCTTGATATATTGAGAACAAAGTAATTCTTCTTAAATAGCCAAAGGGCACTATCATATATATTCTGTCTTTAAGTAAATGTTGACTTCTGGCAACTACCTAAATAAATTCCTGCAGTTTTCTTGGTAAGATTTTGGAAGTGGTTTGCCATTGCCTACTTCTTGGGGCTGGGGCTGAGAGAGAGTGACTGGCCCCAATTCTTGCCTCAGGCAGGACTAGAATTCAGAATCTGGTACCTTGACCACTACACCAAACACAAGGAGGACTAAGCTTGTTCAGTGGCCACAAAATAGTTGTGGGGACATTTGGTAAAAGAAGAATGGAATGGACTTTCCTGGAATTCTATATTTCATGTGGATAAATGCAGAATGCACGGGATTGGCCCATCGTATGCAGCATTTTCTAATAGTATCATCTTGCAGCATGTCACTGCAATATATGAAAGGAAGAGAATCCAGTCAGCTGCAGAAGAAAGGTAATGTATCCTATTATTTCACAGCCCTCCAAAGTCCCTAGATAGAATAAAAGGGAAAGATTAGACTCCAAGACATTTGAGGTTTTTTGTAAAAAAATATTCAAATTAACTGGGTTTTTTCCATTATGAACCAGTGCCACTAGGAAACATAATATGGCATAGTCGCAATAAGCTTTTGTTTAATAGAAATCCTTACTTAAAGAAAATGTTTATTTGTGAACAAATATTTTAAAACCAGGTGCATCCTGGCAAACGTCTAATATACCAGATTTAGCAGCAATGCAAATAGATTGATGGTTTGTTAATTTTGAGCAATGCCGAAGAGGCAGACTGAAAAAGCAAGAGGTTAAGAAAACAGGAAGAAAAAACCCTAACATTTAAAAAAGTAATAAAGAACAAAATGTTCTTCCAGAATAACTGCTCCCTGCAGAAGCTATTTTTAACCTTCTTGGAGGCAACTTCCCAAACCAAAGGCTGTTCAAAGCTCCTGCTTTTTACCTCCTACACAAAGATATTACATACACACACAGGGAAGCAAACAAACACACCAACAGATGAGTTCACTTATTATGATAAACTAAGATGATTTGCCGAAAAAACATGACTGAATGTACACATTAGACTAAACCATAATGTGATTCCTTTTCAATTTTTGATACGTGTGATATGTCAACTCTGTAGCTTGTAAATATAGCTGTTTTAGTGTATTGTAGATATTGAGTACACTAAATTCAATAAATTATAAATAAACCATGACTTATGGTACATGTATCCTGTCACTGATGCAACATTACATCATGATTTACCAATCATGATGGTTGAATTTACATAGCACAGAAGCCAAAGCTAAACAAATCAAATTATGATATAGAAGAATGCATGGAAGAAATATGTATTCCTTTTCAAATTATTCACCAATCACATGTATCCTAACTGTGCTTGCCCCCTAAAATAGAAGAAATGTGTGTTGGATACGTTCATTGCCTTGAATTATTTGTAAAAATAAGGAAGGAAGGAAGGAAGGAAGGAAGGAAGGAAGGAAGGAAGGAAGGAAGGAAGGAAGGAAGGAAG
The DNA here is from genome assembly GCF_001527695.2 of Protobothrops mucrosquamatus. Lineage (NCBI taxonomy): Eukaryota > Metazoa > Chordata > Lepidosauria > Squamata > Viperidae > Protobothrops > Protobothrops mucrosquamatus. The sequence goes on from NW_015386397.1 coordinate 1,519,540, forward strand.
GAAGGAAGGAAGGAAGGAAGGAAGGAAGGAAGGAAGGAAGGAAGGAAGGAAGGAAGGAAGGATAAATGAATTTATGGAATAGTTGTCTATACAAATTGCTTAAACATACCTTGTGTTTGCTTTGAGGAGTTGATAATAGATGTTACTTAAGCATCCCTGTATGCTTGAAAGCATATTCTTATCCCCTTCAAATCTGCACAGCCCTGATGCTTATTTCAGGGGTTACAGTTCAATTTTCATGGGCATCATACCTCAATATGGCAGGAAGTATGTGGTCAATTTTCAGCAATTATAGACAAATAGTACTCCAAGCAGCAATGGCCAACATTATGTGGGTTGCAGATAAAAAATAACATGTTGAGTCTCAATCCCATCATTGCATCCATCATCTTGTATTGACAATAGCCTGTAGATAGGCTTGGCTCCAAGGATGAAGAAAAGGACTTGGAAGCCATATGTGGTCTCAGACTGCAAGCTGCCTAGATATTCAGTGAAAATAGTGATTTTTCACAGCCCACCAGAAGTTGCAGAAGTAAAACTCTCAATAATCGTAATACTGGCTATGTTTTGTTTTATGTGGAAGTTTGTGGTCTATGTGGATATGAGGTGAAAGAATCCCGTTGTGTCTGACTGAAAATAAACCACTGATTATTCCAATGTCCTGTAAAACACATCTTTTCATTGGCTCTGAAGGTATTCCACTTATTACGAGACCAAGAATGATTTTTTAAAAAAAAAATAGGCCTCTGATCTATAATAAAATCTTTGATTTCATTTTATTAGCTTTTAATTTGCATGTGATGTCTGTGTAACGCTTTAATCACAAAAATATGGTTAACAGTCATCATTTTCACATGTAAATATTTGTGCTGTTTGCTTATATATCATTAGTATGTCTATCTATTACAAATATAATTGGTATGTATTATTAGACTACATTCATTCATTGGACATTCAATTAACCTTTTTTATAATTACTGCATGAAGTTGAAGATGTTTTTTATTTATTTATTTTTATTTGTGCAAGAAATCAGTCGGCCAATACTAAGTTAATTCTGACCCCTAGTTTTATCCTTCCCCTCCCATCCGCTCACCAACCCAAGCCCAGTTACCAGCTACTTCTGTTATGAGTATCTTTTTAAGAAGGATCCTTTGCTTTATACATGTCTTTCTCACCTTCACATTCTTAACATATATTCTGGTCCCTGTTTCTTCTTATTGATTATTTGCTATATAGTATATTGCACGAGTGTCAAACTCGATCATGTAACATGATATATTGTGACATATTGTGATGTTTTTTGCCTTTGGGGAGCCAGGGTGGGCGGGGCCAGCGCATGACACATCCAGCCCATGGGCACCAGATTGACACCGCTGGTATATTGGATGCCCTAGTCATGTGCTTTCCCTTCCTTTGTAAAGCAACAACTTAGGATAAAACATACTAGCCAATAAATGGGCCCGTCTTCATTTTTTTCCTTCAGCAAATAACAAAAAGAAAAAAGGCAACTGGGAAAATTATACTAAAATGATTTGTAGTACAGGTAGTCCTCAACTTACAGCCATTTGTTTAGTGATCGTTCAAAGTTACAATGGCAGAGAAAAAAAGGGACTTATGATCTTTTTTCACACTTACCACTGTAGAACCCGTGGATCACATAATCAAAAATTGGTTAGCAACTGTTTCATATTTATGATGGGTAGAGTATCCTGGAGTCACGTGATCACCTTTTGCGACCTTCTGACAAGCAAAGTCAATGGAGAAGCCAGATTTACTTAACAACTCTGTTACTAATTTATCAACTGCACTGATTCACTTAACAAATTCAGCAAGAAAGATTGCAAATGGGGCAAAATTCACTTAACTGTCTTGCTTAGCAACATAAATTTTGGGCTCATTTATGGTTATAAGTCAAGGATAGCAAGACTCCTTCAAAATCTGTTTATTTATAACATTGGTAAACCAATCCAACTGACTTTGAGCAGTATATAATCAAAAAGCAATTTAATCTGGTTTTCATCCAGAACCCATTCCTGATTCATCAAAAGGCAATTCATGTTCTTTGATCTGAAAAAGGGCGGAGACACCTGCCATCAGTCTCTCAACAGAGTTACCCTTGGCCATCAATAGCCTCAGAAGAGAATAGAGGATCAAAGCAAACTGCATTGTCTAGTAGTCAACAACTGATCCATTCAAACAAACTACTAGTATGGACTTTCTGACTTATTTCCTCAACTTTCCAACTGAGGTTTCAAGGAGCTTGCATGCCAAGACTTCATATGCAAAGTCTGTGCTTGAAAACCAGCAATGAACTTTCCCAACTGGTTTTCCTATTGGTCCCTTGAATGTGCAATGTAGAATATACAACCGAAATTGAACAAATGAAAGAAGTGATTTAAACCATCCCTTACATTAGTTCAAAGGCCAATGTGCCTAGAAAATGTCGCTTAGAGCAGGGCTTTTCAACCCGTGGTACGCGTACCACTAGTGGTACGCGACCACCTGGCTGGTGGTACGCGTTGTCGCCTTCCTCCCCCCCGCCGCCCCCCCTGGGCGTCGCCTTCCTCCCCTCTCCTTCACAGCTCACTTGCTTGTTGAAATTGAAAACAAGCTGCTTGGCGACGGCCTGCAGGAACCCTACTGAGGGCACGCAAACAGGGCACGCAGGCGCAGAGCGAGGCCCCACCCTCCCCAGGGACTCCTTGTGCAGGATCCGTGTCGCCCTTCCCCCCTCTTCTTACTTCAGAAGTAAGTGCAAGCCTGAAGGGAACAGATCTATCCACTCGCAGGTAGGTGTTTGAGACATTGTGCTTTGTGGGTGAGGGTGTGTGTGTGCGCGCGCGTGTGTGTGAATCACAGACTCCTTCCCAACTCACAGAAAGGAGTGAGCAAGATTGCCGGGGCCGGGATAAACAGGCAGGCGTCCCCTGCCTACTTTGCATAGGTGGGGGGGGGGGGAAGAGCCTGAAGAAGAC
>NW_015386397.1:1522645-1612430 GCF_001527695.2 Protobothrops mucrosquamatus
TGCTCTGGCAAGTCTTGTGCTTTGTGTGTGTGTGTGTGTGTTTGTATGTGAATCACAGACTCCTTCCCAGCTCACAGAAAGGAGTGAGCAAGATTGCCAGGGCTGGGATAAACAGGCAGGCGTCCCCTGCCTACTTTGCATAGGGGGGAGGGGGGGAGAGCCTGGAGTAGATGGATGGCTGTAATAATATGTGAGAAAGTTGCTGGAGTATTTGGGTGGGGGTGGGGGAGGAGGACGAGGCTCTGGCAAGTCTTGTGCTTTGTGGGTGAGGGTGTGTGTGTGTGTGTGTGTGTGTGTGTGTGTATGTATGCATGTATGTATGTGTATATATGTGTCGTTTGGGTGTGCTCAGAAACAAGAAAACAACCAAGTTCAGAGAGCACCAAGGACCCCTCATGTCAACCCTGAGCTATAAATACTCTCCTTTATCAGTTGAATCAAAGTGTTATTCTTTTCAATATTTCTCAACTTTACTGCTTCCTTCTGGGTTGCATTATCATTATCATATCTTAACTTTATTGCAGTCATTAACCAGAACAAAAGAATTGGCATTCAAATACTCAGAATATCCAAAAGTAAAGTGAGAAATTCAGGATGGTTAAAAAAGTACTTTCAGACAAACATTTTGGCTAAAAAACAATATCAAATCAGAATTTGTTAAAAAGGTTTATCATACTACAGATATAAAACAAGATGAAATTTAAATAAGCAATCTGGATAATATGAACTTGGAATACCACTGTAAAATATGAATATATGCACAAATACATATGCACATTCATATACATTCTCCCTCTCCCTCTCCCTCTCCCTCTCTCTCTCTCTCTCACACACACACTCACACACACACACACACACGTAGCCCGCTTATCCTGGGGCTTCACTTAGCAAGCAGCATATTTGCCCTTCAGAGTATAAACAGTAACATGCCTATTGAAAAGTTTGGGAGAGAGGGAGGGAAGGAGGGCAGTCCCACTCCCCTCCACCAGAGACCCATGGATTCTACCCACCCACACAGGCACCCTGCAACCTGAGTGATGAGCTGGCCACCCCACCCCTCCCACCCCGGCCATTGACTTCGCTTGTCAAAAAGTTGCAAAAGGTAATCAAATGACCCTGGGACACCGTGACCGTCATAAGTATGAATCAGTTGCCAAGCATCTAAATGTAAATCACATGACCCTGGGGATGCTGCAACAGTCATAAGTGTGAAAAATGGTCATAAGTAACTTTTTCAGTGCCGTTGTAACTTCGAACAGTCACTAAGCGAATTGTTGTAAGTCGAGGACTACCTGTACATTATCATTTTTTCCCTCTTTTTTTGGGGGGTCAAGTTTTTGATACCTTGCTGGGCGACTGGTGGTACTCGGATATTGCCTTATCCTAAAAGTGGTACAATGAGTGAAAAGGTTGAAAAGCCCTGGCTTAGAGGTCAATTCCTCCCAAGTAATCCTTTCAGAATAATACTTGAGAAGAAAGTGAGAGCGGAGAACATGCTTTATTGAGAAGTTGATACATTGATAGCATATTCTAAAATATCCAGGAAAACAGTTTTGCTTCTGTACAAGAACAGCCAGCCTCCCTTTGTCACAAGAGCATTACTCCATTTTTTGCAATAATCTAGAAGCTGAGAACAATTGCCAGACAATATTCAGAAATAGAAATCTTGCAGACTGAGAATGGCAATAAAAAGGCAGAACTAAACACAGGAACCAACATATACGAATTGTTATCTAAAAACCCTTGGTGGAAATTGAACAAGTCTGTTTTTCTCAAGATGGGAGACAAAAGGACATTTTTTAAAGAAATATTCAGTTGAAAAGAAGTTGTATATCATGCAGGTGTCTACTATTGACAATTGCATGCTAGGCAGGAGTGAAAGGGATAGTTGTATGGATAACTATCTTCAGGATTTTTCATATATGTCACCAAACATTACCATTAAAACCCACACTCCTCCTTTTGTGGAAACTGCAATTAGAGTGCAGAACACACAAGCTCATTTTTCTGCAGCCCCCAAACAAATAAAACATAACCCAGGATGTAAATGTCCATACTTCAAGCTGGGGTGCGCACAATCACCCGTTAATCTCCATTGTGGCTACTTTGATCTGCTGCATGTAAGTGTACTCCCAGTGCCAGGTTATTCTGTATCTCATTTGGAAAAAGGTTCCCATCTCAAATACTGGGATATTATTGTATAATATCATGCACATCTGTGGCCAAGTGATTGGCCAGTAGAGCAACCCAATGCAGCAGAGACTGCAGAGACACAGCCCAGCAGCTGAGATGTAATTTCACACCAATAATACATGCAAAAGGGAAAGAAGCCTTACAAAGACTATTGGTAGTCCAATTCTTTATGTATACGTTGCCACCTATACAAAACTAAAAACGGCAGATAATAGTGAAGCAGACTAGCCAGAGTTTTCCTTTTTGTAATATAGGAAGATTGAGATTTTAGAAATAGGCAAACTAAAATACTTGTAGCACCTGACTTACAATGGACAAGAGTTTTACTCTTAACAATTTACAAATTTCCATCCATTGGACAAAATGCTCTGATTCCTCTCTTCCATTATTCCCAGCCGTTATAAGTAAGTATTATCTATTACTGATTGAGGATTCCCTTGAATCAAAGTGTATTTAAAAGATGAATACATTCTCGTTTGAAATGGGCATGCTTGCTATGCAACTGATGCTGGAGGTCTATTATAATTGTTTTTGAAGTTTTATTTTCAATTTGTCACAATTTTTAAATGCTGGAGTCATCTTATGATAAACATCTTATCAAATGAGATTAAATGAGATTAAAATTTATCTTTGGGTAACCTTGTATAATAGACTTTATTTTTCATTTGTAAAACAATAAAAATTATTTCAAAAATGCCCATAACTATCCACCTGCCCTCAATGGCTTCTGAGCCAAATCTCAACATTCATTTATGGAGCAGCATAGCTGAAACTGTCAATCTCCCTACAGACTGCTTGAAAAAAGAGTAAGAAAATTATCAGACCAAGACAGTCTCATTGGCAGGGAAAATCTGCAAATTGCCAATGTAGGGCCCAAAAATACAAGCCATCATAAAGACTACATTCAGTCAGCCACAACGAATTTCCTCGAGGCCTGGCACCAGTATATCCAGCAGCTTCACAAATTGAATAATAAATCACAAAACTGCCAAATGTTTATAGCGATGTATTGCAAAGGAATAATTTGGCAAAAAGAGTAGTGCCCCTCACCAGCTGATGAAATGTGTTTCTATATTCCTTGGGCTTCAAGCATAGGAGCCTTAAAACAGCTAATCCAAAATGATGAGCTATACCAAATTAGTAAGACAATGCTATGCCAAGGTTCAAATGTTGATCTTGCAATTTTTTCCCCACCAAGTTAATTTTAATTGACTCTTGAAGTGTATTGGAAGTCACTTCTCCAAAATTACAACAGATTGAGTGATGGCATCTTGTCTTTCCATTTAGGCATGCTATCAAGACCAGGTAATGTGGCATCTTTCCTGCCTGATATCTCCCCCTCAGAGACCTGACTATCCCAGCTACAAAATCCAATTCACAGAGGACTGACTCATTGCTTTTGATACCCTGTATCCAGAATTATAAGACCATTGCTATTCTCAGAAATCAAAGCCAGTTTGGAGCTTCCTTGCCCATCAACTCTTTTGGTGGACTGAAGTGGGAAAAATATTTTGATGAAAATGTTGGAATACACAGGTGTCACGATCAAAAAAGTTTTAGGTTCTGCAAATAAATGTGAGAAATTTGCACATCCAGAAGCAATTCAGGATTCTAGGAAGCGCTGGATCATTTCTTACTTGTACCTTGTCACCATGTGGTTAGGAAATAGTCTCATGGACATATAGACTGTATATACACATGCAGCAGAATGGCAGGGAAATGTAGGATGAATAGAATAGATTGGAGCATTTCAGAACACAGGCACAGCATTGGGTTTTTTTTAGTGCTCTCTTATCTATTAAAAACATGCAAATGAAAGCTAGTATAGAAATGGGACTAATAAGAATATCTGTCCCTAGCCCCACTAGCTTTACTTTGTTTTTAACAGAGAAATTTAAAATTGATCTTTCTACTGCCCTTCTACTACCCCATCAGTAAAATGAAGAAATATGATCCTTTCCATCACATTTGCTATTCCACTATATTGCATAGGTGGACTACATCTCAGAGGGCTAAACAGAAGTTATAAAACTAAAAATGTGAGAACCAATCCAGGTTTTTGTGCTAGGAGCAAATAACTGATGGAGGAGCAACTAAATCTTACTGTACTTTCTTGAGGCCATGTTAATATTGTCCAGAACTCTCATATTTTCAATCTTGCCTCACAGACAAGGTGTCTGGTCGAAAATGTTCTATAAAAAGTAAAACACTGCAGAAATATCTAAAAGGGAAGAGCTGGTAACAAGAGCAATCACATGTCCAAGATCTGGAAGGATGTTTCTAGTGCTGGGAAATGAAAAAGTACCCACAGTGGTGATGATGGCAGCACATAAATGGGATGTTCACACTTCTTGGAAAGACTGGTTATTTAAGTGCCTTTGGGAGGGGTCCATTTCAAACAGCTGGGATCCATGATTTTATTGCTGTTGGATCTTTTGGCCTCTTTGGCTATCCATTCATCAATAAGATCCTGAGAAGAGTAGGGGAAAAAGAAAGGCAGGTTAAAAGCCTGCAGAAGACATAACTATAATTAATATTGCAGGAATTTCAAGCTAAGAAAACTAAAACAGTTCTGTTATTGCCCCTCTCCTTTGGCACAGTGCTCCACCTGAAGTCAGATCAGCACCAATCCTGCTGGTGTTTAAAAAAGCTCTGAAGAAGTAAATGCTGCTTAGTCAAGTGGCCTATATGTATAAATAAACACATGCATGGTTTTATCTCACAAGAACAGTTTAATAGTGCTGCTTTCTTAAGTAAGAACCTCTGTGTGTAAATCCAAAAAAAGTCCTCTGACTGATTAATTTTGAAAGAATCCTAATTTCCTGTATTTTTGCTACAGGTAGAAAATTGATGCCACATTATTTCAGACTTACTATTTTAGAGAGTGAAGCTGTAATAACCTAGTTGCATAAAATAGAAGAAAATACATTAAAGGAAAGCTTTAGAAAACAATGTGTTCACCTGTATTGATTTTGTCATAATTTGTGTTTTCTGTTCCCATGGTCACCACAGATTTGATGAAATGGCCATTTTGTTCGTAAGTCAGAATGCCTTAGACCAGAATGATAACAGCTTTGTTTTATTTAATCAGAACCTAAACATCTATCACCAGGACACTTGTATAACAATTATATATAGTTTTTCAAGAATTTGTTCTGAGCACCAAAACTGAATAGATCTCACAGCTCTTCTACACACAACTTCATTTCTGGTATGTTTATTTTTTTCTTAAGTTCATCAGTATTATGGGGGAAAGAGGGTGCTTTGATTGCTATTATTAGACTCTGTGACTCAGAAACCTGAGCAATTCTTCCAAATCACCCAGAGCTACAAAAATAAAACAACATTTATCTTCTGTTCACTCTTGGTTGAGCCTATGCAAACCAATTAATACTGCAGTCATAAATGTAAACAAAAAATATTGAAGAATTAATATTAACAAACACAATGAGACTTACTTTCTTTTACCACTATTCTGTACCCATAAAGTTATTAACAGGAGTTAATGCCTTTTTAGATAAAATCCAATTTATCTTGGAATTTGGTCTCCAAATATGTGAATTCAAAAGTCAAGGGCAATTCTCATCTTAAGGAAGAATACACACCTTGTCCCAAATGAAACATCCCAGTTTTAGTTGGTACCATCTATATTTCATTTTCTCCATTTGTAATGTCGTGCGTCTCCTATTCATTGTTTTATAATCTTGTTTCCTAACATGTATATATCTTGTTTTTTTAAGCAAACACAATAAATGGAACCAGTACCAATCACAACCATAGGGAGTGAACAGTTTAAGGTATCAAAAGAGAAACAGGGAAACAGGCCACTATGTAAATACTGTTTTCTTCAGCTATCCAAAAATTCTATAAGCCATTGTTTACTTTGCTTTATGTTTACATGGATGGAAAGCTCTTTAGCTCTCCAAGTATTGGACTCCCAACAATATTCAGACAGCTATGGTTCCCAGGAAAACTGAAAAGAGTCTTGCAAGAGACTTCTATGCTCAGATAATGCATAGACTCCTGTTTTCTGATGCAGCATAACTAGGCCAGGAAAGCAATCCCCCCCCCCAAATTCAGAACAGTCAATACCCACAAACATCCCAAACAAAGATGCAAAATTGCAAGGCAAACTCTTACTTGTCTTTTTAGTACCAGGTGTTTGCCTTTCCAGTACTTGAGCATCTGAAGGGCTTGCAGAGTGCTAACAATGTCAACAGGATTGACAGCTGTCTCTTGGCTAATTTCTGGAATAAAGAGATACAAGGGTCTATTATTAATAAAACAAATGTACGGGATGATCTACTGATGCTGTTTCCTGCCCAGTCACATAAAGACTGGAAGCCAGAGGACAAGATCCTGTAGCTTTTTAAAAGAACAGAATATACCATTTTCAGAATTTATAATCTCAAAGCATGCCCTTCAGAAGGGAGGGCAAAAGACTGAATGTGATTTTCTCCAGTCAAGGATTAGCTGCTTTGCATAGCTCTTTGCTCATCCAGATGAGCCACAGAAGCAGAATCAAACGAATTCAGCAGTTATGAGATACCATGTCTTCTCTGGTACTAGAAGACAAAATAGAGAGAGGAATTTTAAGCTGCTGTTGTTTGGAGGTATTTCACATTTTCTCCTCCTATAGGAAGAAAAATAGATTGAAGTAACTGGGCTGGAACTGTTTCAACACATTTGTGTATTAGCATGCATTTATTTATTCTCCATTTAGATTCCAGATTATTTTGGGATTCATTGGATAGGCATAAAAACTAAGGATTAGGAATGGGGAAGAAAGCATCTAGGGGAAAGCAGCAATGAAAGATAAATGAGAGATTATCAGACTTTTTAATCTCTGGACACCTTGACTTATTCCTCAATAGGTTCTTAGGTTTTATTCTTTTTTAAATACCTCCTTTTTTGCAACATGGTAAGAAAGACATTCATGGCAAAAGTAAATTAAGAAAAACTGTTCTGTGTGGCCACAGTGAAGTGAGAGTTAGAACTTAAGGAAAGAAAGTGGAGAAAACTAGAACCCACCTTTGATGGAGATTTCTTTGCCTTGGAAATTATGCAGATAACGGAGAAGAACTTCCTTCCAGTAACTACGGTAGCTGATAAGTCCCAAGTCTGAGAGGGGCCTTTCTGGAGAGCCAACTTTCTCTTCCACTTTGGAGAGTAAATAGCCTGTTTAGAGAGCACACATAAACTTTTGCAATTTGGTCTTAGAGGTATTTTTAGACTACTTCTACCACAGTTCCATAGATGGATCTGTAAGCCCATGATTGGAGAGCTCAAATACTTTGTGGTGACAAACCTCTCCAAAATTCAAATGTCTTGAATTTAGAGCACATATGAAATAAAATGCAGATGCACAAGGCAAATTTTAATCTAGTTCAAAAGGTAACATTGTCTGGGACAAGTTAGCAATCTTCCTGTCTGAAAGTACACCAGACAGTACAGAAATTGCTATCCAATCTATCATGATGGGAATAAATATGGAAGTAATTGCTATACAACGCATTAGGTTGGGAGTAAATATGGAAGACTATTAGAATATTAGATCTGCAGAAATCAGATGCAAGAAGGATGCTCTTTCATTTTATTACAATAAATGCTTGGCAGCAAATTAGAACTCTAATGCAGAACCTGCAGTGGTATATCCCTACTAAAAAAGATAAGCATTCTTTGTAAATATTTTGACACATTAAAATGTTATACCTCAAAACAGCTCTCAATCTCTGATATGATTTGGGATTGACGCAACCTGCCTGACTAGATGTTTTAAACCAAACTTCTCATAGGTTCTAAATGTACTAAGATACTGCTGCTAACATTTCTAAGCAGTTGCTTTAGACCGCCATTACAGGTATCACTGTATAACTTTCTGGGTTATTTATTTATTGCTTTACAAAGTTTAGATTATATTGTATTTCTAGAGCAGGGCTTTTCAACCTTTTCACCCATTGTACCACTTTTAGGATATGGCAATATCCGAGTGCCACCAGTCACCTAGCAAGGTGTCAAAAACTTGATGACTAAAAAAAAAAGGGGGGGGGAGTGATAAAGTACAGGTAGTCCTCGACTTACAACAGTTCGCTTAGTGACTGTTCGAAGTTACAATGGCACTGGAAAAGGTGTCCCCCAAGCCACAGCCGAGCAAGACACCTGCCTGCCCACCCAGCGGCGCTCTTCCTCCTGTCTGAGGTTTTCACTGTTGTGAGCATTTCTGTTGAGGATTGGCAGTGGAGGTGGGGAGGGGGGGTGTTTGGTTTTTATTCCCCTCGTCTGCTAGGTGGTTGCAGCAGGTTTTGGTCACTTCACATGACCCTTGGACACTGTGACCGTCATAAATAAATATGAATCAGTTGCCAAGCATCTGAATGTAAATCACAAGACCCTGGAGATGCTGCAACATTCCAGCTGATCGGCGCTTCTTCTGGGCTCAGCAGAAGCACCAGGATCCGTGCTGCTTTCCAACTGATTGGTGTTTCTTGAGGGCTCAGGAGAAGCACCAGGATCAGTGCCGAGCTCCAGCTGGAGCCTGGCACTGATCCTGGCGCTCTCAGCCCTGACAGCCCTGCAGCTCCAGCCATCTCTCGCTCAGGCTTGTGCAGTGCTGCCACCGGTTCAGCTCATTCCCCTCCCCCACTACCACTTTTCTAGGATGGTCGTGTACCACCTACCAGGTGCCAATGTACCACAGGGGGTACCCGTACCACTGGTTGAAAAGCCCTGTTCTAGAGAACTCTTCAGCATACAAAAGATATGACCTTTAAAAACTAAGAGCTGTCTCAATTTGTTGTTACAGCAAATAATAGTCACTAGCAATTACTTGGGAGGGTGCTGTCATATTTTCTGGTACTTACCAGGGATGTGCAAAACATTTGAGCGTAGAGTGTTCTGAGTTCAAAATGGCAGGAGAAAGTATTAAATATCTATTAATTCCCATTGGTGCTAATGGGAAAAAAAGTATGAACAATAAAAATCGGGGGAATCTAGTAGCACCTTTCAGACCAACAAGCTGTATTAACAGGAATGAGTATGCAACCAACATAGCGGTATTTCATAAAAGCTTATGCCTTTCAATGAATATTTGTTAATTAGAAAAAGTGCTACCACACTCCTCCTAATTTTTAGCTACCGTAGAGTAACACAACATCCTCCCACAATGTCTAATGTGAGCAACTAGATACCTATAGCTTCTATTTTGGCTCAGTAACTCGGGGCTGTTATTTATGTAATCAAAAATCAAGTTTCTCTGCTCAGATCTGATTCACTCTGACATTATTTCCATTTCATCTTATAGATTTTTTTAAAAAAAATTTCAAAAATGTCTTTCAAATCTCACTGGCTTCCTAGTAAGCAAGTAGCATGGGCTGCCACCACTTATTCTTGTTGTGTTGAAAGTGAAAAACAAGGGAACAAGGAACTTGTGGCCAAAATCCTCAAGCCATTTTGAGTCCGTGCAACCAACATGAGAGGTTTAAACAGAGTATTTTAAATGGGCCACTTTTATTCTGAGTTTGAAACAAAAAGGGAGAGTCCACTAGAGAAGCACCAGGTAGGTTAGGAAAGATGCATTAGAGGCGTCATGCTGTTTGGGGTGGGTGCACAAGTGGACGGTGTGAGTGCAGAGACCTGGGGGAGGGTGTGCAGGCAGGGGAGACTTAACCCAGCAACTTGCGGCCTCCCCTGTTGACTTTACGGAATACCAACTGGGAAGATTGCAAACTTAAGCGTGAATGGGCTTAAGGGTCCAGATTATGATTACATGATCACGGGGGTGCTGGGATGGCTGGAACTCCAAGGACCAGTCATAGCTACCATTCATTCAGCATTGTTATAACTTCAAATAGTTAGTTGTAGTATAACTTTAAATGATTGTAGGTCAAGGACTACCTCTATGTTTATTATTAGTTATTACTGGCTAATATTATTATCTACTGTCAACACATATATAAGTAAATATACTTACTGAAATCAATAAGCATTTTGCCATAACCCTGCCTCATGTACTGAGGCATTGTCAGGATGCAAGAAACGTTATAGTTGAGAAATGAGTTCTTCTCCTAAAATTGAACAAAGTAGCATTTCAGGGTAGTATTTCATAAGAATTATGTAAAAATATAGTTAATAACAGACTGGCTCAAATCTGAGCAAAACAATAAACAAATAAATGAAGATATTCCCAGTGAAGCAGGGGCCATTAAGCCTATGATTATGAGATACTCACCTCCATTCTGTCTTGGTATGCCAAATAATGTTTTCTGGAACCTCAGCTTATAGTGAGACAAATCACACTTTTCTTTGTTTGGTTTGAATAACTACTCTCCAAAATATCTTGTCCTTAGTTTCAGATGATTCTGGAGTTCTGAGTATCCAGTTTCTTAATTATTCTGTCCTTACTTTACCAGTGATCCCTTGGCCCCACCTATTTAGCAGCAGTACTTTCACTAATGGGCTGGGTGGCAATAACTTCTCCTATTTTATCACTAGGCCAAGTCTCTAGGAACCACACCTGTAGCCTCTGATCTAAACAGCAGGTATCGGGAGATACATCTCAGGAGAGTAATAGGTTGCCCCAACAATTTAAACTAACATGAGGCTTCCAAAAAACATAGAAACAGAACCAAAAGCATACATTCACATTTGTGTGTATGTGTGTGTGTGTGTGTGTGTGTGTGTGTGTGTGTGTGTGTGTGTGTGTGTAAAAATTGAAAACTAATTTAAGGTAACCATCATGTGCAAAGTAAAATTTAAAAGTTTTGGAATCTTAACAGTCAACTTGCATAATTTTTGTCTTACATAAAATCCAAATCCTGAACATCATTCTGAAAAATGACTTCCCATTTCCAAACAAGGAGAAAATCCAAACTGGCCTGCTTAGATTGCATTCATCAATTCAAAAAAATAATGATTGATAAAGATATTCAGTACATATTAGTTTGCCTTTCCATTTCACACAATTATTTTATTTGTTCCCCAATACTCTTCAATCAACAATCCAGGGATGAAGACTTAGTTGGCATATTTGTTAGACTAGATTATCAAACTCCTTTAAAGGCAACCTGCTACCTTGTTTCCCCAAAAGTAAGATCTACCCCGAAAATAAGCCTAGCTTGATTTTTGGGGGTGGGCTAATAAAAAGCCTTACCCCAAAACTAAGCCTTAATTTTGGGCGAGGCGCACACCTAAAAATCAAGCTAGGGTGGGGGTGGGGGGTGGAGCTGCCCCACGAGTCCTGTACTCATTTACTAGGCCTCCCATGAATCGACATCTGCCTCTCTTCACCAGCCCACTTCTTCTGCGACGTCCCCTGGCCTGCATTTTGTAGTCAGAGGCCTTTCCAGAAGCCCTCTGCAGCTAAAAACCGAGCTATGGATTCACTCTGTAGCTCAGTGCTCGGCTGCAGAGGCCTTCCAGAAACACCTCTGACTGCAAAATGCAGGTCTGAGCTCCATTCTGAGCTGCAGAATGAAGCTGCTCCTTCGGCCGCAGAAGTGGGCTGGCTGGGTGGGGTTGTCGGTGCCGCCACCATAAGGTGAGTGGAAAAGACACCCCCTGAAAATAAGACCTGGTGCCTCTTTTGGATCCCCCCCCCCCAAAAAGACCAGGTCTTATTTTCTGGGAAACATGGTAGATATCTGTTATGTAAAAGATCAGAGGAAAATCTATGAAACTTATGTTCTCAAGGCACTTTTCAAAGGCAATTGGACTTTTTTCCTTGAATATGTTTCCCTTCTCATCCAAGAAACTTCTTCTATTCTGAAGCTCTTTCAGTTCATAACAAGGAAAAAAGTCCTGTTTTCTTTTGAAAAGCATCTTTGGGACAATCATGACCTGGATGATTGAGAATCTTCACAGACGTATGAAATTTATGATAAATCAGCTCTAGATAAACAGACTGAATAAATCAATTCTGTCAGACCAGTTTATCCCAATCTGGTTCTCCTGATGCTTATATGATTGTTACTAATAATTCAATTAATCTAATGGATTTATAGGTTGGTAAAGTTGTAGATTGTTTAAGAAAGCTCAGAAAGTAGCTAGACACTATTAGTTTAGGAAGTAGCTTTAATAAGATTTGTGCTTGTAAACAATCACAAACAGGAGTATATTTGAAGTCCTGACTAGTTAAGAGTTAATGTATAGCCAAAACTGATATTTGTAGCAAAAAAGAATTTGTACGTGTGCTTGTATATGGAATTGAGAGCAACATGTGCATTAAAAAAATAATTGAACTCTGTGATTAAAGCTGGATTTTTTTTGGGGGGGGGGGAATACCATGTTTGCCTAAACTAGAATGTGAAAACCTAGCATTTTTTCCCTAATTATTATTATTAGGCTTTTAATTTGTTTCCAAATCTGGAATTTCTTAAGTATTGTCTAATAGCTGTACATTTTCGTTGATACATTAAAAAGTTCAGACACAGAACAAACTAGTCAGTTTAGAAAAGGTAAAAATCAAGCAATTAACATGTAAAGGCGTAGAGAAGTTTGATTAGTTTTCATGAATCAAAGGATCAAAAGAAGAAAAAACTATTGATAGTATTGAGTGGATAACTTCATATGGTAAAAATATGTATGCTAAGATTTGGATTTTGCTCCACATTTTCTATTTGAGACAGTGGAAGATTTTGTTTTACAACATTATTGTTACTTTCTGTTTTCATGATTAATAGTAGTAGGCAGGCAAAACAATAGACACAAATAAAAAGAAACTACAGCCTTTATAATTTAGCAGTTTTTCATACCATTTGCAATAAACATTAAAAACATTTTCAAGAAAATTTAATCAATATATTTATTGTTGTCAAAATAAATTATGTTTCCATTTTAAATAAATATACTTTCATAAGTAAAGCAAGTTACACATATAGATAGCCCTCGATTTATAACTGCTTAACTACAGTTACGTTCAAAGCTACAAAGGCCTCAAAGAAAGTGACTTATGACCCTTCCTCAAAATTATAACTGTCACATTATCCCCCACAGTCATTTTTGGGTATTTAGCAACTGGCTAACATTTACAACAGTAACATGATCATGATTTGCACCGTTCCCATCCAGCTTCCGACAAGCAAAGTCAATTGGTAAAACTGGACTTACTTAACGACCCTATGAAATGATCATAAAATCAGGTCTGGTGACATGATAATTCACTGACCACATCCCAAGCAATCGAAATTCTGGCCCCAATTGTGATCATAAGTCAAGGACTACCTGCAATAAATTTTATGATGTAATAAAAGTGACTCTACATTTGAAACATTATACACCTCCCTCCCCCTCAATTGTGTCAATAGCCTGGAAATTTCAATCCCTAGCATAAGCAATTTTTTTCCTTTAGCAAGTACTCTACCTCTAACCGTCCTTGTTTCCAAATGTTGAGCTAGGGAAATGTAGGCATCATCACACTGTTTTGATGCACAAAGCCCTACTAGTGGAATAGACCCCATGTAATTATTACTGACCTTGGAAAAATAGCCTATTAGGTGGCATCCTGTGTTATCAGCTTCTGTCATGACATAGAAAAGAAATGGTTCAACATCATAATACAAAGTCTTATGGTCCAAGAAGAGTTTTGCCAGGAGGCACAAATTTTGGCAATATATCTGGAAAAAATCAGAAAGAGAATCAAGATATTAATACTATACAAGATTTATTAACAGGAGGTGATCTACCCTCCCAATACTTATCACACGATAGAGTCCATACAAGCTGAACTAAAAAAAAATCTATGGATAACCAATAGGTAGAGCTTTCTTAGTATTCTAAAGAAGATTGTTGCAGACCAAACAATAGTGACCCCAAATCCCCCCCCCCTGCATTTATTTAATATTTGGTGAGTAGCAGTTTCAAATATCTATTGTCCTAGGATTGTGCTGTAAGGGTAGAAAGCAGCTGCACAGTCCTGAAAGTGGATGATTTAAGGATTTGCACAGGTGTTATGTGAGTGTCCCCAAAGGCCCAGAAGTTCCTTTTTAACTTTGAATAAACAAAAACATGAACCCATATCTGCAATGAATTGGTACAACCCAGGATTGCCAGGTACAACCTTGTTTACCTATCTAATTCTGCTCCAAACCTTTATAAGCAGCTGTATGGAATGACTATGGAGATTCTCAGTCACCCAGGCCATGGATGTCCCAAAGGTACTTTTTCAAGAGGCGACTGGACTTTCTTGTTTTTTCTTTGAAGACATTTCACTTTTCATCCAAGAAGCTTCTTCAGCTCTGACTGCATGGTGGAGAATGGAAGGATTTATGTTCCTTGCAGACAGCCGGTCAAAGAGGCCATCTATGTTAAAACTGAACAGCCCTCTCTCAAGGGGGGGGGGGGGAATACGACATTATCTATCTCCAATCTACAACATAGTCCTTTCAACAATTCCAAAGAGGCTCCACACCCGTTTGCACTACTCAGGCGATTCTGAGGACAAATAAGTCTCTGTCTGTAAGAAACATAAATCCTTGCCTCTTGAAAAAGCACCTTTGGGACCAGCATGGAGTGAGATATTTGAGGGTGATTAGCAACCATGATGAAAAATTTCTAGCAAAGCTACTTGCATGGCCTACAAGTGGCTTACAAAATGTCCAAGCTCTCTTCCTTCCTGAAATCCACTCCATTTACAGTTACCTTGTTCTTTTTCCCATCTACTTCAAATACTGAGACTGAACCTTTACGATAAATTTCATCCCCTGGAGGATGCTTCCAGACACATTTTGCCTATGGAGAGTGATAAACAAGCATTACTGTCATAATTGGTTTTCAAATATACTACTGAGCAGGAAAAATAATTACTTTGGATTCAGAAGCAATGAGGTCTATTCTATTCAGAAAATAGAATGAACCTGGTATTGGCTATAGGCTACTAACCAGTGAGCTCTGATTAAGAATAGGTGAACTGTTTTAAAGTATTTCATCATATGAAACTAATTAAAAGAAAGCATGGGTAGCTACAACTATGTAAATAATATTACATTACATGTAATAAGACAAAAGGTATATCTACATTAAATATCTCTAATACCAATAGCAAATCGTAAATTCAAATCTTTCAGGTTCTGTTCATTCTATAGAAGGCTTCTAATTTATATTACATGGGCCTTTTGAAAAGTGTTTTCTCCCTTCCTTTTAATTAGACAAAACAGGTCTGCTAAGGTTTTTCTACCACAATAAAACTCATTTTATTAGGAGCAGATCATTCTAACAATGTTCATATATACATTTACAGGCAGAGAATACTGTCTGTGCTCAACAAGAATTAAGTTATATGAATTACTATGCTTTTAGGTCCTGGCTCAGAATGAGGAGAATTTGAAAAAAGAAATTACAGAGACCTCTAATAATTGGATTCTAATAATTGATCTTGAAAGACCAAGTTAGAGACAGATTATCATGGAGAAAATCTATATGTCAACACCAACTTTATTGCATAAAATCAATTAGTGACAGCTCTAGGTTCAATTGAATTTAAGATAATGGTAAACAGATAGTGCTTCCAAGCTTGTAAAACTCAACATGTGATTTGGCCTCCCTACCCTCTGTCATAACCATTACAATTTCTGTCCCAGCTATGACTGATAGCCAATGCAACTACTGCATCTATATTGGAAGTCAAATGTAAAGCTGCTTGGAAGGACAAAGGCGTTCTTCTCTAAAGCAATATGGTTGTCCCAATTAAGCACTAGAAAAAAGGGGTAGAATGCACAAACTGGATTCTCTGCTGCTGGAGATGATTATTTAAGATGAGGTCATGGCAACATTCTTCAGAACTGATTTTTCTGCAGCATTTCCCATCTTTTCCCAGAAAATTCACAGGGAAATACAAACTGCATTTTTTACAAGATTAAATTTCCAAAGCAGTAGAAGGCAATAGCATATTCCTTACCATATGCAAAATTATATTTAGACATAAAAAACATAGATTTAGAAAAAATCCATAATAAAACATGATTAAAATAACCCCTTCCTGAAATTAGAGCATATCATCATAGCAAAAAGTAGCTATAAATACAAGAGGAACGAGGGTTAAAGCTATCAGATTTAGACTGCAAAAATCAGGATCACCAGATGACATCAGGGAGATCAGAGCTGCTGCTGTTGTTTGTTTCAAGTATAATGTAATGTATATTAATATACATATTTGTGTTACACATTAATACAAATAATACAATGCAAAATATATCAATAATTTTAAAACTTGTGTTGCTTTTAACATTGTTTTAATCTGGGCTGTCCGCGTGCTTTAATGTTTTATCTGTTTTTAGATTTTTTTTATTTTGTACATTGTCCAGGCTGTATTGGATTTGGCTGCCTATAACAAATTTGAATAAAGAAATAATTTTCCGGGGAGCGGGGCCAGCTGTTAAGCCGACCGGTTGTGTTGGAAGGTTCGCCGGAATATACAACTACTTTGCCAGCCGCTTCAGCTGGCTTTTCGGAGTCGCGGCTCCTCGGAGGGGAGCCGAGAAGGAAGGACGACCTGCAGTGCAATCCAGAAGGCGACTGGAGCGCGACAGCAGGGAAAAGCCTGGCAGAGCAAGCAGGGAAGAAGACGGCCCCTAATGGCCGACATAGAGGCTTGACAGAAGGACAACGTAGGCGGTGAAATAGCTGAACAACAGATGACTGGAACTGGCCGAGAATTGATTCTGACGGAGGAACCGGAGGAAATTGGAAAGGAAGAGTTCTTTGGAAGTTTTCCCCCGGGTAGCACAGGTTAGGAGGATCCCAGGAAAAAAGGGGGGAGTGGTTTTTTTCCATCCCCACCCACCCCCCTGTGAAAGTGGCGAGAAAGGCTTGTTTGGGAAACATTTTTTAAAATTTCCAAAATTGAACTTGGAATGAGATAGAGACGCGCTAGCAGGGAAAGAACAGTGTTAATGAGAAGGGACCGGAGAGCTTTGAGGACTATATGAGATTGAACTGGCAGTAGAAGAGAGAAAAAGAAGGTGATTTGGAAGGACGGGCTGACATCTTGAAAGGACATTTTGAAAGTGACAGCGTACTCTCTATGTGGAGCTGAAGTTAAAAAAAAAAAAAAAAAAGCCAAGAGGGACATCTTGTGGCTGAAACAGGAACCCTTTCTTTTTTCTTTCTTTCTCTCCTTGGAACTTATTGATATTGGATGCATTTTCTTGGAAGTCTTTCTTTCCCTCTCAGTGGGATTATCGATAGACTTTGGATACAAAGGACTGCTTGGAGTAATAGATAAGATCTAACTGTGGCCGTGGTTCAAATTGTTTAGGCTGTGCACTTATATATATTATTGCTATTATAATTAAGAAATAGTGAATTTGTGCCCAGAAATTAATACTTAAAATTATAGATATTTTATCTACTGCCATCAACTACCTATCTTATATTGTTATTTGTACTGGTAATACTGCTGTCATTTTAGGCATAACTAAGCTAAGTAGGTTATTCTATTGATTGAAGTGTGGAATTCAAAATGACGAGTATTCCGAACCTATCCAAGGTAGGGATAGCGAAGAAGGGGGCACAGATTGCCTCAACTACTTCAAATCCATTGAGCCAAAAACCAATTGATGAGCTTCTGCAAAGAGAAAGGTCTAATTCATTTAAAGACCTACAGGTCATATTATAAGCGATGCAGGAGGCCATGGCCAGAAACCATGAAGAACTGAGGAAAGAGATTGGAGAGGTGAGAAACGATACAAGCGATCTCAAAGAACGGATGCAAGTCATGGATGGAAGATTGGAATCATTCCAACAGCAGATGGCAAAGAATGAACAGAAATTACAAAAGATGGAGGAAAGGATGGAAAAGGAAGAAAAAAGAGTAGAAGAAATAAATGAGAAACTAACCAGAGCGAACTAAGAACTAGAAGCAACAGTCATCGCCCTAGAATCTGAAAAAGCTGACCGATACTTACAGTTTCAGAACATAAGAGAGGACAGGGGAGAGGATCTATTGGAAATGATGGCGGATTTACTAGCAAAAGCTCTGGGAATAGGGAAAGAAGAAATGTTGAGTGAAATGGATGAGGTCTATTGGATCCACAAAAACTACGCAAGACGACATAACCTGCCTAAAGAGATTCATGTTAGGTTTGTTAAAAAGTCGATTAGGGAAAGAGATCCTTCACAGAGCGAGAGATGAGCCATTAGAATGCAAGGGGAAACAGCTGATTGTCTTAAAGCAGGTGCCGAAAAGAGTTAGGGATCTACGAAGACCCTACCACTTCTTGACAACGAAACTGACTAGACATAATGTTAACTTTTGATGGTTGATTCCAGAGGGAATACTGATTTCGTGGCAGGACAAGAAGATTAGAATAGACACTCCAGATAAGGCAGAGGAATTTTATAAGCAAAACTTTAGCAGTGAAGAAGAATTAGAGATGTTGAAGAAGTGAGGGAGTCAAGGTTGGCTAGAACAGAAGAGGAAGGACAACAGGGGAAAATGAGAAGAGAGAAGAGAGAGGAAACAGTAAACTATGAAAGGGAACAACAAGAGCTGAGAGAGGAGTCAAAGGAGACTAGAATAACGTAGGGTATAAAAACTAGATATAAGTAGAAATATGATGGGAGAACTCCAAATCCTATCCTTGAATATTAATGGCCCAAACTCTCCTCAAAAAAGGAAAAAAACTTTTAATAATTGATTAGAAGAAATCTAGATGTTATAGTTATTCAAGAGACTCACATTAAGGAACAGCATAGAGAGGTGTTGGAATGCCCTAAACTGGGGAAGATGTTTGCATCTCTATCACAGCACAAAAAAGAGTAGTGATATATATCAGAGAGTCAATCTTAGCCAAGCAAATTTAAAAAGATACAGAAGGCAGGATTTTGATAGTGGAGACGACAATTAACCAAAAACGAACAATATTAGTAGGAATCTATGCCCCAAATGGGGGGCAAGAACAATTCTATAGGAAACTATATAATACATTACAGGCGATAGATTGTGAGAACATCTGTATTATAATAACATCTATTATTGCGATTTTAACGCAATAATAGATAGGAAGCTAGACTATAAAAGCAAGGAAGAAAGGGACCTAGAAGAATATTGCCAAAAGTTTTCTTTAAGATGGTGGATGAATTAGTGATGCGAAAGATATTTGGAGAGAAAGGAACCAAGGGGGAAGCCAATACATGTACTATTCGAGTAGATATAAGACGTGGTCTAGGATAGATATGGTTTGGGTAACGACAGAACTATTGCTGGAAATGGGGGAAGTGGAAATAGAAACGAACCTTTGGGCGGACCATAACCCGGTGAGAATCAGGTGGAATGGGGGGAAAAATTGGTAGATGGACACTAAAAAGAGCGATTATAAAATACAAAGAATTTAAAATAAAGCTGAAGGAACAACTAAAGTTGTTCTTCCAAAAAAATAAAAAGAAGGATACGAACATACAAAGTTTATGGGATACAACGAAGGCATATGTGAGAGGAGTGGCTATAGCTTAAATGGCAAGAGAAAATAAAAAGAAGAAACAAAAGGGGAAAAACTTAGAAGAGGAATTCCAAAGATTAGAAATAGAACTACAACGTAACCCCCAAAATGAAAGCCTGAAACAACAAATGGAAGTGATTAAACATAAGCTGTCCATTCTTGAGAAAGAAGAACTAGCATAACAAATTAAAAGGAGTGGCCAGAATTTCTTTGAGAATGCGAACAAGCCAGGGAGATGGCTATCGTATAAGCTAAAGAAGCAGAGAGAAAGAAGCTGGATTAATAAATTACAGGAAGAAGAGGAAAATATACAACATCAAAGTGAAGAGAAGAAAAAGATAATTCAAAATTACTATATGAAACTATACGATGAGAATAAGTGGGCTACGGATGAAAAAATACTTCAATGTTTTAAAAAAGCTGATCTACCAAAAATCCCAGATGAATCAAAGTGTATGTTGAATGCGGCGATAACAATGACTGAATTAACTGAGGCATTGAAAAAACAGAAGAGCAACAAAGCACCAGGTCCAGATGGACTGTCAGTAGAAATATACAAAGAATTTCAAGATTCATTTGGCAAAATATTACTGGAGACGTTCAATGCAGTCCTAAAGGAAGCAAAAACGCCAGCATCTTGGATAGAAGCAAACATTGTGCTGATC
Source organism: Protobothrops mucrosquamatus (assembly GCF_001527695.2). NCBI lineage: Eukaryota > Metazoa > Chordata > Lepidosauria > Squamata > Viperidae > Protobothrops > Protobothrops mucrosquamatus. Next base: position 1,542,933 of record NW_015386397.1, read on the forward strand.
CCAAAAGAAAATTTGAACTTAACAAAAATCAATAATTATAGGCCAATATCGCTTTTAAATTTGGATTACAAAATATTTATGGCAATAATTGCGGGAAGGCTAAAAAGATACCTAAACGAATTTATACACGTAGAACAAAATGGTTTCCTACCACGAAGACAAATTCAAAACAATATGAAGACGATTTTGAATATTCAAAATAGCTCTGATGTTTTTGGATGCACAAAAAGCCTTTGATAATGTAAATTGGAGCTTCATGTTGAGGCAGTTAGGCTATATGGACTTTGGCAGAAATTTTATAAACATATTCAGAGCTATATACGATAAACAAGAGGCGACAGTCATAATCAACGGAGAAGCGACACAAAGCTTCCAAATTAGGAAAGGTACAAGACAAGGGTGTGCGCTCTCGCCGTTAATGTTTATATTAACTCTCGAAGTACTGACTAGAATGATTCGAAAGGAAAGCCAAATTAGAGGTTTAAATATTAAGAAAGAGACCTACAAACTGCAAGCATTCGCGGATTACTTCGTATTTATCTTAGAAGAACCGCTACATTCGGGTACAAGACTGGTGGAAATATTAGAATATGGAGAGGTAGCGGGACTGAAAATCAACAAAGATAAAACGAAAATGATAGTTAAAAATATGACTAGTACACAGAAAATTGACCTGGTGGAGAAAGTAAATATCCAAATAGTGAAGAAAGTTAAATACTTGGGAGTACAGCTAACAGCAAGGTGTATTACAATCAAAGAAGATAACTATGTTAATTTAAACAATCAGATAAAGAAAGATTTAGAAAGATGGAAAAATTTGCAACTCTCCTTTATGGGGAGAATTGCAGCAGTAAAGATGAACATTCTACCTAAATTACTCTTTTTATTTCAGAATGTCCCCATAAAATTAGAGAAAAAATATTTTGTAAATTTGAATAATATTAAAATTTATTTGGCAGGGGAAGAAATCTAGAATCAAATTAAAACTACTACAAGAAGCCAAAGAGAGAGGGGGATTCGGACTACCTGACTGGGAGCTATACTACCAAGCTGCAATACTCACCTGGGTGCGGGATTGGATAAATTTAAAAAATAGAAGGCTATTAACTCTAGAGAGTCATGATTTACAATCTGGATGGCACGCATTTTTGTGGGATGAGAGACATAATGTTCATCAATACTTCCAGAGACACCATATTAGAGCAGCATTACTCAATGTGTGGATTAAAGTTAAACAACAGAACTACCGTATATAGAAACACTGGTATGGCTCTCAATACTGGAAGCGCTAGTGCATCCAAATTTTATGAACTTGGGAAAAGTAGTTACGTACAGAGATAGTCTAAATGAACAAGGGGAACTTAAATCTAGACAAGAATTAAAAGAAAACGGGGTACAATTGGAATGGTGGGCATACCTGCAAGTTCAGTCACGTTATAAGAAAGACAAAAAAGAATGGGGTATACAGAGAAATTTGACAACATTAGATAAAATATTATTAGGAACAGAGGATAAAGCAATCAAAAGAACATATAAATATTTATTGGAATATAAAATGGAAGAGGAGCAGGTAAAAGAAGTGATGATAACATGGGCCCAAAATTTCGGATATAATATTGATTTAGACAAATGGCAAATGTTATGGGAAAGAAATAGAGAGTTAACCTTGGCTACCTCATATAAAGAGAATCAGTACAAAATGTTTTACAGGTGGCATTTCTCCCCAAAAAGATTGGCAAAGATGAGAAAAGATATATCACCACAATGTTGGAAGTGCAACAAAATGTTAGGCACTTATTATATGTGGTGGACTTGTTCCAAAGCCAAAGAATTTTGGCGGCTAATAAAGACTTGGTTGGAGGAAATGTTGGAACTGAAGTAGATTCCAGACCAGAATTGTTTTTACTGGGAATGATAGATGGGAAGTTTAACAAAGGAGAGATATATTTAGTGTTGCATATCATAACAGCAGCAAGGTTGGTGTATGCCCAGAACTGGAAAAATGGAAATTCCCCGGTGGAGAGTGAACTAATTAAAAAAAAATTGATATGTGCAGAGATGGATAGATTATCCTTAGAAATTAAAGACAAGGATGAAACAGAGTATTACGAACTTTGGGATAAGATGTACTATTGGTTAGACTCAAGGAGAAAAAGTCAGAACAGAGAAAGCTCATCTAGAAGAGAGAAAGTGTAGATTTCCAACCTCAAAGTGAGCGTAAGATAGAGATCAGAAATATGAAATAAGAATGGAAATAGAAGTTATGTTATAAATAGACGTAAATATGTATGTAAATATATAAATATGCAAATAGTATAAAATGCAATATGTAAATAGTATAAAAGATCAATGACCAGGAAGATATACGGTATATGGTATATGGTATATGGTATACTATGTATGGCAAAATAACAGCCAGAAAAGTCACACTGTGTTCAACCTGCTTTTAAATATTTACTTAATAAAAATTTAATATTAAATTTTAAAAAAAAGAAATAATTTTCCATTGTACACCTCTAAGTCAAAAACTTACCATGTGTCTACGAAGAATTGTCTGACTCTTCATATACTTGAGGCAGAATTCACACATATAGAGTCGCCCAAGCCGGGCATACTCCTCTGGGTAGGGAGAATGGTACCAGGTATCCAGTTCATAGCGGCCAAAAGCAATTGTTTTGATCATATTACTACCTTCAGTGATTTGGCCCTGAAGTCGCAGCTTTTCCTATTCACAGAAACAATGACTCATTTATTGAAGACGAAAATGGATAAAATTATTTAAGCCACTGTAAAATCTTATAGAAAAGTTTTTTTTCCCAATTCATATTGAATCCAACCTCAGAAAAGCAGTAGTAAGATACTTTCTATGTCACAGCTTATTTTTATATTGTCAATAGATATACAAACTCAACAGGATTCTCCATCTGGTAAAGTATGTCTTTAATCAATGCAGAACTTGCTCCAGTAAATTTTTATTTAATTGAAAGAGGATTGAGGTAATAACTAATAACTAATAATTAACATACATTCCTATCAAACAAAAACAAAATTGTTCTTCAAGTCTCATCAAATTCACTGATAATTATTTCCAAGAAAATAGGAATAAGACTATAGCCAAAATCAGAGTGCCTCCAAAACCAATATTTGCAAAATTTGTATTAAAATGTCTACTGACAGAATTATAACCTTTGTTTTCCTTCCCCATCCTATGGAGAGCTTTGCCCTTGAATCAACTGGCACGCTGCATAAATTATTTACTGAATTAATCATAACTTGCTGGTTTCACACAGCATACTAAGCCTTAAATCTTGATTTACAACTCCCAATATCTAGATTCACAATATTTGCAAATCCAAAAAAAGAACTAAAATATATTTTGGCTCAAAGTTACATGCAAACCAGGTTATTTTTTAAGATAAAAACTGCTTTAAGTTAAATGTGGTGTGCAAGATTAGTGCAGTGCATATTAACCACAGAAGAAAATAACCATTACACAAACAGGCATAGTAATTAAAAAACAGAGCAGCAAAGTTTTTAAATGATTTCTCTATTTTTTTAAAAAAACACCTAAATAGCTTCAAGAAATTGTTTATTTTGAAAGGGGAAAACCACAATCCCAATTCAGTTTTACTTTGATGTTCTATACCATACGTGCACGTTTGTGCAACCCCCCCTGTGAATATAATGAAACAATGCCTAGTTTTTTGCACTATTAACACACAATGAAAGCAGAATTGTTATTCCTAGGCTTCACTGATCATATGCAGTTAAATTTAAGAAGTAAGAGACTATGTGACCGGCTTTGCCCTATTTGGGACTCATTAGATGTAGGTAGCTAATGTTATTCTAAGGAGTTCAAACTCTCTCATGGACCTTTGCACTTCAGATGACTATATACAATCCATTCGTTTTAGGAGATATCCAGGTCCTGCCGCTCAGTAGTTTCAGGTTCATCATATACAGGTACTGTAAAACTGACAAACAAAATAGGAGATACTGCACAACTTTTTGTTTCAAAGCTGTCACAATTTCTCTTTCCTTATGAAGAAAATATGTTCCCAATGTACTTCCAGATAATATTGAAAAAATAGGAAGACAGTGCCTCTGGTTGGCAAAGTGGCATACATCTATTCTTTCTCCCTTTCTCCAAAAGTAGGAAAGAAAAGTATTAGTTAATTATGGTTTATCTAGAATAATAATAGTTAACCTGAACAACTGTGCAGCTGTTTGCAATTAGCCATTGGATATAGGAAATCTAGAAAGTCAAAAACCTTTCTCAAGGCCTAAAGAAAGAAGATGGGTGATGGTTATGAGGAGGATTCTATTTTTCTGATCAACAGAGGTATGAAGCTACTCTATACATCTCTCAACACAAAGCCTTTGTTTCCAAATGGATTGGGGTTAATCCTTCCATTAGGCTAATAAAATACAAAATTTAGTATTCTGAATTTGGAGACAATTCTCTTAAGAATACTGTACACCAGAGATGCTTTTGCTGGAACCAGGGCACATTTTTTAAAACATAAGATGCTTCTTGGTATCTAAAGATTACATAGGTGTAAGCAGCAATGGAAAAAATGGGGGGGGGGAAGAAATCCACAAAACCTTTTAAAACAATCTTCAAGGGGAAAAAATGCCACATCTGAAAATAAACTAAAACTGATGGGTTTATTTCAGCTCAGAGTTGTCTTTCCCAGCTGGTTTCTTAATCTATGTAAGAAAGATGAATCAATTTGTATTTCAGAAAGCTAGAGAGATTTTTTTTTAAAAAAAAATCAATAGTAAATACAATTTGTGATCATCAAGGAGAGCAATTTTGAAATGAATAAGCCTAAGCACTTTTTTTTAGATCAGTGAATTTGATCCATAAATTGGATATGGAGCAATTCATAAAATGCTCTCATTGAAGAATAAAACAATACAAAGATGAATGGCTGGAAGAGTTGTTCTATTTCGCTAAGGTAACTGTCCCAACATCTTATTTTACCTCCCTTACTGCTTTGTAATCCTTTGTTTGTTTTACTGACTACGCTTTTAGGTTATTACACCTATTATACCTATAGTATATATGCATATATAGTATACTATATGTTTTTAGTTAATATGTCTATATATTAATCTAAAATTGTCAAACATCAGAAAATCAAGTCTGGCCAAAATGTTATTTAAATAGGCCAATCATTTATTCTAGCCATCAAGTCAGAAAAGTTCATTGGTATATGAAGTGATTCATTGATTCGTTCATTCTTAATGGCTTTCTATTGCATTTTTAATTTGAAATTAGCTATAACCCTATAAGTTATGATTATATTTTTTAAAATAGCCAAAGAGATTAGTAAAATATCCTGAGAGTAATATTAAGGTATTTAATTTCATTGAAAGTATTAACATTTGAATACATTCTAAATTATTTAGATCCTGTACATGTCTACTTTTGGTGTGTATCCCCAATATATATTAGGCCAAGACCAATCTTTAACCTTCAAAACACTATGAGCACTGCTATGAAGTGTGCAACCTTTTAACTTTGCTTCCTTCCATCAGCTTGGTTTGGTTCTATCCGTTTACAGCAAATTTGCATACACTGCAGTGAATGAAGTATAACTGGCTTATTACTTCACAGCTGGGACATGAAATGAAATGAGCTCTGCCCTACTTACTAGATCTTCAGAAGCTCTTGCTTGCGCTCGTCGGAATAGTTCTAGGTCATATTCACTGGTCAGATTCTCTAAAAGGGGCTCTCTAGTGTTGCCATAGGTTTGTCTGTGCTCCTAAAGCAACAACAGAAGAAATATCTCATAATCACAAAGAAAAAATGTCCCAAGTTTGGGGAAGCAACTCCTGGTAGCCACCTCCTATTTGTTTAGGGGGTGGGCATGGATGGATAAACAGTCAAATAAAAAGTCTAAAAATTGCTTTCAGTGGTATCACTATATTCCCTGTTACTTTTAGAAAACTGAAAGGCTTTATGAAAAACATTCATGTCGAAAAATGTTAATTAAAATGTGCTTTAAAGAAGATTCAACTGGTTGGATAATGGGAAAAAATACAAGGAATGTTGACATGGTTAGTTGAAAAAAGATAGCTACCACATTGCTCGCTCACTCCTTTTCCTGTGCTATAAAAAGACGTGCTATAATCACAAAGCTAGAATTCACATATGGATTCCAAACAATAGGATTAACACAGCACAATGTTCAATGGATCACTATTATCCATTTCAGCCATTGTTATCCATCTCAGAACTTGTTTCAAACAATTCTTCTTTGCGAATCCATGGCATGAAAAGTATTGATTCAGATGCCTTATATTTTAACTCTCATTTTCCTGACTTACCATACACTGGTTAAGCACAATAAAAATACATTTGGAGAGACCAGACTAAAAAGGATTATCTTAACATTTGACTTATTCTCTAAGGAAAAGAAATGAGATTTCTATACCATGTATTTTTCCTTTTGCTCCTTAGTTAAGCTTGCATTCCTTTTCTTTCTCATCTCTGCGACTTTCTCCTTGTATCTCAATTGTCTTTCAGTTGGTGCCTTGTAGGGTGTAAGAAATAAAATACTTGATTAGGAAACAGACAGACAGATCAGTATCTGGCTTCGCCAATATTCCATCGGTTCCCCAGTATTTTATGGCACCTGTTTTATGCATCCACTCTGTTTAGAATCAGAACAGCTTTTTATAATGCACAACTGCATCAAATTATGAGCTGAAAAGATTATACATATGAGCAAGACTTTTGTATGTGCAATGTGTCAATTCTTCAGTAATAAACATACAGTGAGGGGGAAAAAATTCCCCTGCTGAGTTTGTACGTTTGCCCACTGACAAAGAAATGATCAGTCTATAATTGTAATTGTAGATTGTAACAGTGAGAGACAGTATAACAAAAAAATCCAGAAAAACACATATCAAAAAAGTTATAAATTGATTTGCATTTTAATGAGTGAAATAAATATTTGATCCCCTATCAATCAGTAAGATTTCTGGTTCCCAGGTGTCTTTTATACAGGTAACGAGCTGAAATTAGGAGCAGTTTCTTAAAGGAAGTTCTCCTAATCTCAGCTTGTTACCTGTATAAAAGATACCTGTCCACAGAAGCAATCAATCAATCAGATTCCAAACTCTCCACCATGGACAAGACCAAAGTGCTAACCAAGGATGTCAGGGACAGGATTGTTGACCTACACAAGGCTGGAATGGGCTACAAGATTATCGCCAAGCAGCTTGGTGAGAAGGTGACAACAGTTGGTGCGATTATTTGCAAATGAAGAAACACAAAATAACTGTCCCTTGGTCTGGGGCTCCATACAAGGTCTCACCTTGTGGAGTTTTAATGATCATGAGAACAATGAGGAATCAGCCCAGAACTACACGGGAGGATGTTGTCAAAGATCTCAAGGCAGCTGAAACTATAGTCACCAAGAAAACAAATGGTAACACACCTGAAGGACTGAAATCCTGCAGCGCTCACAAGATCCCCCTGCTCAAGAAAGCACATGTACAGACCCGTCTGAAGTTTGCTAATGAACATCTGAATGATTCAGAGGAGAACTGGGTGAAAGTGTTGTGGTCAGATGAGACCAAAATCGAGCTATTTGGCATCAACTCAACTCGCCATATTTGGAGGAGAAGAAATGCTGCCTATGACCCCAAGAACACCATCCCCACCGTCAAACATGGAGGTGGAAACATTATGCTTTGGGAATGTTTTTTTGCTAAGGGGACAGGTCAACTTCACCGCATCAAAGGGACGATGGACGGGGCCATGTACCGTCAAATCTTGGGTGAGAACCTCCTTCCCTCAGCCAGGACATTGAAAATGGGTCATGGATGGGTATTCCAGAATAACAATGGCCTACAACACACAGCCAAGGCAACAAAGAAATGGCTCAAGAAGAAGCACATTAAGGTCCTGTAGTGGCCTAGCCAGTCTCCAGACCTTAATCGCATAGAAAATCTGTGGAGGGAGCTGAAGGTTCGAGCTGCTAAATGTCAGCCTTGAAATCTTAATGACTTGGAGAGGATCTGCAAAGAGGAGTGGGATAAAATCCCTCCTGAGATGTGTGCAACCCTGGGGGCCAACTATAAGAAACGTCTGGCCTCTGTGATTGCCAACAAGGGTTTTGCCACCAAGTACTAAGTCATGTTTTGCAAAGGAGTGAAATACTTATTTCACTCATTAAAATGCAAATCAATTTATAACTTTTTTGAAATATGTTTTTCTGGATTTTTTTGTTGTTATTCTGTCTCTCACTATTAAAATAAACCTACCATTACAATTATAGACTGATCATTTCTTTGTCAGCGGGCAAAGGTACAAAATCAGTAGGGGATCAAATAATTTTTCCCTCACTGTACATAAAACTCTTTTCCCTCTTTCTGAGCAAAAAACATATAAAATACATATGTATAAGCGAACAAAATATATTTTAAAAAATAAAAACTGAATAACTTGAATAAATCTCCAGTGAAGTTCTTTAAGATTTGAACAATACATACAAAATTAGTAGAAATTACCTGATGCCTGGTAGCATGTCTATTGTTGTCATCCTGTCGATGAGAAAGCATCCGGTCTTCCACTTGTTTGTCTCGGCTTTGAGCTCTCACCTTGAAATCCAGACAAATATTATATAAATCCCCTTCCTACATCATGTAATTTAAAGGAAAAATATGAACCTGCCACAGTATGGATCCTGAACCTAGAAATTGGTGGAACCATTTTCATGGGACCACCAAGCCTCAAGTTATGGTTAAAACAACCCATATCTTGATACAATGGATAAAATATACTATCTTTCAGAAGTTGCAATTTGCAAATATGTGTTGAAGCATATTAATTCTTGCTCTGTTCCTGTTACAATTATTACTTTCCACCTGCTTTTCTTCATTACATACATCCTGAAAATAAGTTACCTTGCATTCATCAGCTGAAAGATTATGATACAGAGGACATCCAGATATAGAGAAATGTCGCTCATGTTTTCCTGTCAGGTGTCCTGTTGAAAGCCAAAGAAATATAGTTTATGGCTTACCAGAAAGAACATATAGGAAGTTTGCACAACAAAAAAACCTAATAATTAAAACTCAGATCAGACATCATTCCACTGTACCTAATGAATTGCAGCCAGGGGTGGGACATTTCATGTTAAAATTATAGCTTTCATGAAAACGTCGTCTTTTGGGACGATGAGATAAATCACTCCCTGAATCTTTCATGGACATATCCTTGGCAATACTTTCATCATGTGACATGTTGGGACTAGAAATATCAATATCAGACTCTGAAGAAGGAGCATTCCCAGTTGGAGTGCGGGGTGGGGACTCATCATGGTCAGCTGCATTTTTTGTGTCTGTTGAGAAGAGAGAAGATTAGAACAGTATATACAAAGACGTTGCGAATTTAGAAAATATACAAAGAATAAATGTTTCCTGAGTCATTTTTTTTGTCAGCACTACACTAAAAATGGAACACAGTGCCAGAGATATGTTGTTTCCTTGAGATAATCTGGAGATGAACAAGAAAATCAGTCAACCAAAATTGTTGTAATCAAGAGTGACTTAAAATGGACATCCTCACAATGTTGTTTTTTTTGTCTCTATCTATTTCACACATAATGTGAGATCAAACATCAAAAAGGATGTTAAATATGGTCTAAGCAAAAATATTGCATTTTAATCTAGTATATTACTATTGAAACATTCTACAAAGGAAGTTGACCAAATACTAGCTTATAAATCAATTCTCCATCTCCCATATGATAGCATTTATTAGGAGCACAACCATTCACATGTACAAACCTCTATCAGAAAAATCAACCACTTGCTCTGTTTCAGAACCAGATGAACGCGTTTGTCGCAGAGGATATTTCTTTGGAGTTACAGGAGTAGGCTGCTGCTGACTGCGGGTTATTCTTCGAGTAGAATAAACAGGCTCTTCTATTGCAAATGATGGTGGATTACGAACTGGGCTGGAATCTATGAAGGATTGAAAGGGATTGTTAAAGGAGAAACACAGCATCTCATTTTAGGAAACATCATTGCAGAGCCTGCATTACATATCAACCATATTCGCTGTGGTTCTTACTGTAGTAGACTAACATGGATATTCTTTTAGGATCTATAAAATGGGCAAGATTTAAACAATTTTTAGCTGATAATATCTACTTCCTTGCATTATTGCATATCTAAATTAAATTTAGAGGAAAAAGTAAATCCCAAACAGCTCATAATGTAAATCTTCAGTTCATAATGGTATTGGAATACAGGAGCCTAGAATACAGATTATAAATGGAATACTGTTCCTTATTGTGCTATATTAGTTTGCCCAAATACTTCTTTATCTAAATTTATATCCATTCCAAAATAATATTTATGTTCATTGTTTTGATTACCTGGAATTTTTTTTCCTGAAATGTTGACAACCAACATTCAGTTTAAATAATGATCAAAGATGGTGCAAAGATGGTATGATTCTGAGGATGTTCTGTTATAGATTGTCTTTTTTGTATTTTCCCAAGAAACAGAGCTTGAAACAATTCACAAATAAATTGCCACAGAATAAGTGGGAGCAAAGCCAGAATATGGTTCATTATAATCTCACTTTTATGTCCATAAAGAATAGGTAGAAATTCACTGACATATGATACCCCTCCTCACATTTAGACAAAGCTTAGGAGAAAAGATCTAAACATTGCAAGCATCCTTTCTCCCAAAGCAGAAGTTAAAGACCCAAAATGAAGAATTCTAAAAGATCTAGATATACCTTGAGAACTCTGGCTGAGCCTAGCAGAAGATCGTGTCACACGGGCAGACTGGCGTAATGTACCATCGCTTTCTGAACTGTCTGTATGCTCTGGGTCTGTAGAGAAATCTGAGTCTTCTGTTCCATCTGAACTGCTTCCTGCATTTCTCTGAAAAGCCAACATTTAGTTTTTAATTGTGAGCCACCGAGTTTTGGTTGAAAGATGAATAGCTATAAATATGTTTTAAATAAGTAATTAAACAGCACATAAGACAAATACTTTAATGCAAATGTGTCCCTCAATTTTATTGATGGAGGGGATAATTCTGAGTCAGTTTTGATTCCTTGAACCAATTTCTGCAGTATTCTAGGCAAGGTTTTTTAGAAGTAGTTTGCCACTGGCTCCTTTCTAGCCTTGACAGAGAGGGACTGATCTAAGGTCACTCAGCTGATGTGCCTAAAATGGGATCAAAACTCCCAGTCTCCTGGTTTGGAGTCTGATGACTTAAATACTATACCAAAGTGGGTCTTCTTCAAAAATTAATATGCACAGTTATACATTTAAAATATTCCTTATGTTCCTAAGAGACATTTAGTTCTGACTAAAGCCTAGGTGAATTTCAGAGTTTTCTCTTTATCCTCTTTGTATTCAACCATCCATTAAATTATATAAGACTATAATGATATATCATTAAGAAAGTCCTAAGCCAATTTGTCATAGATATTATATATAAAACTTAGTTCCTCCTAAATCAGACTGGCAGTCAGATAAGCCATCTTATTAAGGGAACATCAATGTACTTTTTTTTTAAACCAACAAGCCCATGATTCCAAAAAAAAAAAAGTCACCCAGGTTCTTACAATGAAATCTCAGTAAAAACATGAAATTAATAGGAAAAGGGCAACTATCAAAATTAGTGGTCCTAAACCTTTATTTATTTTACTATCTTTTAGACTTCTTTTATCCTGCCTTTATTACTTTATAAGTAACTCAGGGAGTGAACATACCTAATACTTCTTCCTCCTCTTTCCTATTTTCCCCACAACAACTTTAGTTTATTATAAGCTCTATGAGACCATATAATGTATTTAAAAAACTAAATAAAAATAAAACAGGTCAAGGTTCAATATAATCATTGTAATCACCAATCACAAACATCCATGCCAAAGTTTCCATCATTAACATCCTGACCCCAGTGTCTGGGGAAAAGACAGCTGTTCATGGCCTTTCAGAAGACTAATAGAGTTGAGGCCGCCCAAATCATGTGGTGGTAGAAGTATATGTGAAGCTGTTTCACTTGGTAGGCACCATGACAGGAAAGGCATGCTTCCTGAGATTCATCAGGAAGATTCTCTGAGGGTACCAGGAGTATACCCAATACACAGAAACCACTGGAGATAGACCAGCAAATAACCTGATCCATACCATCCCATGCTATCAAAAGCTTTAAATATATCAATCAGTACTCTGAACTGTACTTGAAAATCTCTGGGAGACAATGGATCACACAAAGCAAGAATGCTACATGGGTATACCATAATGTGCCTAAACTGCATGTGCTGCTACATTCTAAACAAACTGCAGGATATCCCAATGCACTTCAAAAGCAGCCCCATTTAGAGTATATTGTAATCAACTTTTCCAAAGGCCTAGGCCTAATTTTTTTTTTTGCAATAATATAAAACATTCCCGGGGCAGTGATGCAATGACCAGGGTAGTGATGCAACAACAGACCCACTTTCCTATATTTACAAATTGTCTTAGTTTAATCATAATATACTAAGCAAAAACAACAGCAGTGTTATATATCACACAATGCCATACTTCATGGTTTACAACCTCAGGGACTGAGTTCCTACAATACATAAAGACTAAACAACATACATTAGGTTCAGTGCACTGTGTTAATTTAACAGTCAGGTACCCTCAATATGTTTATACAGTGCGTTTATTCTAATACCTGAGCATAATGACAGGAAACCTGCTTAATATTGCCGAGTTTTGAAAAGATCAGAATGTATCAGAGAGAGAAAAGGGTTACACGTATGCACCTACAGCAGGTGTAATAGGTAATCCAATAGCTTATTTTTTAAAACTTCCATAATTCTTCTGCATCAGAGTTTTTGAATGATTTTATAAGTAATTATCATCTCCCAAATATAGTTTTGACATTATTTATACAATTCAAGTAAGTTACCATACAGAGAGCACATTATTTTTCATTCATTTGATATTACATATACATATATAGAATATTCTATATATAGCTAAAATCTCTTTAAGTACGAATTAACTCTTCACAGACCTGGCAAAGCTAGCAGTATTTTTATGAAAGTTTAAGCCACACTAAATTTGCTAGCCTTAAATTACGGTATCATAACGTTCGTTCTTGTAGGAATAACTACCAAAACCTCCTATTTAATTTGCATGCTCTTCAGTAATAATAAATAAATTTGTTTTTAAAAAGTTGGTTTTATAGCTCATTAAAAATGTTTGGCATGTTAAAAATGCAGTTCCATTATAAACAGATTTAACTTACGAGCAGACTCAACTGAGTTCTAGCAAATATGGAAATATGATTGTAATGATCCAAAAAACAACCCATTGTCCATTTAATCTTGTCTACTATACTTTGATTCATTTCTACCATGTTCCCTCGCCTGCAATCGTTACCAGTACGGGGATTGGACTTTTGTATCACTCTCTTCCCCAATGAGAAACTGAGAAATAGTACCGGGGTGGGATTTCAGGGACGCCGATTCAGAATCCCAGCCAATCAATGCCACCCTCAACATCCACACCCAAAGCACGCAGCCAAGAATGGATACAGGAGAGCCGGAGGAGGAGGGGGGAGGAAAACGCGCCAGTAGAAAATGATAAGGAGATCAACCAATGATGGTACAGATGCGAGCCAATTAGGAACGAAAGGAGGTGGGCTACAACAGTCATCGAACGGGTGGAGGGAAACAAATAACCGTTGAGGGAAGGGATTGTGCTTGACTGATGGCGAAGGTGGCCATTGAAGATGCGGCGGGAGGTAGGACTAGCCAATCGTATCGCGAGATGAAACAGGGGCTTGAAGGCCTACGTTTTTAACTGGTTTTCGAGCCCGACGGTCTTAAATAGATTAAAAGGAAAGAGAGGAAAGGGAGGTTGGTTCGGTTTGCACTTGCTCACCTTTCTGCGCGACATCCTCGATGGAGGCGGCGGCGGCGGAGGCAGCGAAGGTGGCTGCGCCCCGGCCGCCGCGTTGGCTACGGATGAATCCGTGGTGACTGGCGTGTCTCCGGTTCTCCAGCGCTAGTCGCGCCGTCTTATTTTCCCTTTGCTGTAAGATGTTGCCGTTGAGACGACTCCTTTCACTCTTCCGCCGGGACACAAGACGGGGATACACACACCCCCCGTCTTGCCTGTCACGTGACGCAGGGAACTCTCACCTCACGCCAACGGCCCTCCGCCATCTTAGAATCGGGTAGAGCACCTCGCGAATGTTTAAGCCGGTGAAGTATAATGGCCATTTTTACTGTGGGCTACAGCCCTATCTCCGAATAGGGAAGGCGGCCATTTTTTCGTTGGGCAACTGATCGTCTGCCATTGGAATCGCTGGTTCACTCTGGCTACTGCCGTAAGGTGTTTCTCATTGACGTCTTGATTCACCATCTTTGTTTTGGAACTTGGCGGGCTTTTGTAATCAAAAGAGGCGTTCTATAAGCGAGCGAGCGGCAGTCTATCGCTTATACTGAAAGACTACATTATTTTATTCTAATAGGAAAATTGTTTCGTTAGAGAAAATTTAAATTATCTATGAACCAAAGTTACCTGTTCACAGTACTGTAGGTCAGATCAATGAAGAACAGCTTATTTCTGTTTGCCTTGACTTGCTCAATAACATTATTTTTTAAAAAAAGACAATAAGTATTTAAAGAATTGCCAGTGGCTTTTGCCTTTCTGAGAAAATATTACTTTTTAGCTTGCTCTTAAGAGACCCTTCATCTGTTACAATAGATTCTGGACTCTAGAGTATCTCATTTTATATTGCCTTACTGATTAAAAGCAATGGATAAGAGTACCCCACTTCCCGAAGTTTTTTGTTCTTTTGAAGGTTAATAAATGTATGGCATCTTCCAAGTATCATCTAACAACATCATCTGTAAATTTGGTAATTAAGCCAATTTAACAAAAATCTTGCTGTGTTTATTGGTATTTGCACAGTGGTTAGACTGTAGTACTGCAGGCTAACTCACTGTCAACAGCCAGGTTAAACAGGACTCATTTAAAAACATCTAGATATAGATATATCTTTTCTTGGACCCACAAGTATTTCTCAGATTTAAAAAAGATATATTCCCCCCCAAAAAAGATATCAGAATGACAAAAATGACAATTTTGGATTGGTAAAAACTATTATCTGTTGCCCCAATAACTTTCATGTTTATTAAGAAGCATAATGGAGGTCTTTGACAATTTCATACAATATGGGACATTCCCCCAAGACCTACAGTGAAGAATTAAAATAACTTGAGATGTTTCATAAATCCAATGTATATGCTGCATTGTAAGCACACATTTCAGAATGAACAGCAACCAAGAATATTTAAACCTTGAAATGTAGTATATTGTACTTGCACATCAAGTTTAAGAATCTTGTGACAAAATTGGTGTTCATTCATCTAATTTATTGGAGGACTTTTTAATTTTAAAATATGGATATCACCATCGTATACCTACTCCTAATGAATTTCACATTATTAGAATTTTTAAGAAGTCTTGCCTAAAGTACACTTTTTTCAGTCTTAATAGTGTTTGATCAAAAATAAAGTCTCAAATCTTATTTAATCTGATTCAGCTGGGTGGGACTCTTAAAACTGATGCCAATGGTTTTTTCTTGTTCAATCATAATTTTAATCTCTTTCACTGAACCATAGAGGTAGATGAAAAAGTTTGCTGTAAAAAATACATTGGCAGCACTTGGGGTAAACTCAGACTGTGATAAACTTCAGTTCTTAATCTTGAGACTATACAGTTAGTCTTTGACTTGCAACAGTTCATTTATTGACTATTCGAATGGCACTAAAAAAGTGACATGACCATTTTTCACATAATCATTGTAGCATCACCATAGTCATATGATCAAAATTCAGACACTTGGCAGCTGACTCATATTTATGACAGTTGCAGTGTCCCAGGGTCATGTGATCACCTTTTGTAACCTGGCAAGCAAAGTCAATGGGGAAACCAGATTCATTTAACAATTTTGTTACTAATTTAACAATTTCAGTGATTAACTTAGCAACAGTGGCAAGAAAGGTCATAAAATGGGGCAAAACTCAATAAATGTCCAATTTAGCAACAGAAATTTTGGGCTTAATTGAGATCGTAAGTCGAGGACTACTTATATACTACTATTCAAAATATAACAGTAACTAAAGTTCAGCACCATTATATGATTCACTTTATAATCTGTTCTACCTAATCATCAAAACTAGAGATCATAAAACTTCATTTTTTTCTGTTTTACACAAAAATCCATAAAGGGTTCCAATCAGCAATAAAAGTAGATATTATCTTTTCTCTAATCAAAAAATCATTTGGGGGAAGATATGATGAACTGAAGATGGCTTTGTTAAAGGCAGAGCTGATAACTAAGCAGAATTAACGGTTGGCAAGTAGAGTGGTTCTTTGTAATTCCTATGGATAAGGAGAGAACTTGAGATTGCCCACAGAGTTGCTCCTTGGGAAGAGACCACAAGACTTCGATGTCTGGTTGATTTAGAGCAGTGGTTCTCAACCTTTTTAATGCCGCGACCCCAACCGGTCGTAAGTCGAGGACTAAACCACTCGTAAGTCAAGGACTAAACCGGTCATAAGTCGAGGACTACCAAACCGGTCGTAAGTTGAGGACTTTCCCTGCCCAGGAGCGCCGCACATGCGTGGTTCCGCCCCCTGCGCCGGCCGAGGTGTAGCTGGCAAGCGGCAGAGACGGAGCAGGCCGACCACCAGCTGGCCCAGCTCAAGGGAGGTAAGGCACCCGCCGGAAAAGGGGGGAAAAAATGGCGGACAAAAAAATGGCGGACAGCCTTGCTTGGCGACCCCCGTGAAATGGTCGATCGACCCCAAATGGGGTCCCGACCCACAGGTTGAGAACCACTGATTTAGAGCTCTGGGAGATGATGGAATAGCCATCTTGCTCAAACCACAGTTGGTATCTTCAAGGACACTGGGTTACATTCTTTTCTAAACATTTTTGGAAATTGCTTATTAACTACTTTTTTTAGCTATTAAGAATCTGTGGATTGACAATCCAAAGATCGGAAAGTACTGGGTGAGTTTCCTTCAATCCTTAGCAAAAGAAATTTTAAATACAGGTTTAAGCCCTTTTTTTGTAATAAACAGCAAAACGGTGAGTAAAACTTTGATTTTAGAAAGTTACAATTGGGCTGAGGGCCCAGATAGATTTGAAATGACTTTGAAATAATTATAAGAATCTTTTCTATGGGAAAACGCTTTCATTTTGAATTCTTTTTTGAAAAAAAATAGCAGGATAGGACAAGACTTTGAAGGTTGGACATTAGAACCAGAAGGAACTAAAAATTACAAGTAAAAGAGAACACTCAAACTCAACTTCCAAATATAGAATGAACTAAAATATTTTAACATTGGACATACTGAGGGATATTTGAACAATGGACCCAGAAGTTAATTTTAAGAGTGTTTGCCTCTAAAGGTAGACTGTATTCAAAACACATTACGGAAGAGGAACGAGTTTTATATTGAGACTGATCTGAAAGTTGATTTAAAAATGACAGGCTATAAGAATCATATTGAAAAAGATGCTACACTAGACATGAAAAGAAACTAGCCGATGACTTAATAATTAAAAGGGATATACTAATAACCAATAATTTTCTTATATTAGATTTAGAAAAAAAGGCTTGTTAAAACTTTGAAGAATTTTGTAAGAAGGAACAAAGAAACCACAAACAGAAATCAAGTTGCAGGACATTATTTGAAGGGACTAAAGATTAAAGTTGTTAGAAGTAAAAAGGAATATAAAGTTGGTTAAAATAGTTTTATGTTGCTATGTACTGTAACCCTTAATAGATTTTTGCTGATCAAGACTGAAATAACAATGCCTGAAAGATTTGTTTATAGATGGGAAGAAGAGATCATTTGCTTTATTTTAGGATAAGGTGATAAATTACTATAATACTCTTTATATTTGTAATGAAGAAAGAAGATATTTCTTTATGTATTTATTTTCTTTTTCTCTACCAAATTCTTATTTTTTCTTTTCTATTTTTTTTTGTCATTTTGTCTCCCCTTTTACAGGTTCTTTATATACTAATTAGGTTGAATAGATGACTCAGCTGTCTTCAAGAAGCAATCCAATGAACTGAAGCAAATAGAAATGATAAGACAAGTTACAAGCCTAATTCACAGATTAAAAATAAAACCTCTAGGTTCACTAGCATTTATTATAGCAGATTTTAAAATGCTAACCTCTGTTGAATGATGAATGCTGCCAACCATGGCCTTTGAATAAATCCCTAATTTGTTTTGTTGATAATTTTCTCCTATCCAAAAAGTTAGGTTTTTTATGGAAACTCAAAAGTAGGAATACTGTGAAATATTACAGGTAGTCCTATTTATATTACATTATATATATATTATTATATTATAATATATATTATATTATATTACAGGTAGTCCTGACCAAAATTGAGCCCAAAATTGAGCCCAAAATTTCTGTTGCTAAGCAAGACATTTGTTAAGTGAATTTCCCCATTATATGACCTTTGTTGCCACAATTGTTAAGTGAATCACTTCAGTTGCAAAATTAGTAACATAGTTGTAAAGTGAATTTTTCTTTCCCATTGACTTTGCTTGTCAGAAGTGTGCAAAAGGTCATCTATAATAAATGCATACCAATTGCCAAGTGTCTGTATACTGATCACAGACCATGGGCATGCTGCAACAGTTGATCACAGGACCCTGGGACACTGCAACCATCATAAATATGAGTCAGTTACCCAGTATCTGAATTTTGATCACTTGGTCACAGAGATGCTGCAATGGTTGTAAGTGTGAAAAATAGTCTGAAGTCACTTTTTCAGTGCCATTGTAACTTCGAACAGTCACTAAATGAACTGTTGTAAGTCAAGGACTACTGGAAATGCTGGACATCTTGATTGTAAATGAAAGTAAACCTGCATGTAGTTGAATATATATTGGATGTTTTTAAGGAAAGAAAAAAAAAAGTACCGGTAATAGTTTGTGGCAGTGCTTTTTTTTGTAAGAAAAAAGGTGCCGGAACTCACATCTTGTTAATCTTTTATTTACCTTTCACACGTAGTCAGTCACTGTACACACACCCACACATGTTAGTTGTGTAACGAAACATAACGGCTGTCGCCTGCAGTAAGCACTCAGCGCACAACCACATGACCAATCACAAGCCGAGCAGTGCCCCAAGCCGAGCAGCCGGACGAAGTACGCATGCATTGGACTTGACACACACTCAGCCCGTATGCACCATTTTAATGATTTTGCTGCTGACCTGCTACGCTCGACAGGGCGATTCAAGTCCATGTGGATCAAACATCAAATTTTCAAAAGATACTTTTAAAACTTGGAAAATCTGTCAAAAAAAAAGTTCTATGAGTTCTATGACAAAGAAAAGCACTGGTTTGTGGCCAAAATAAGTAAAATTCCATAGCAGAGAAGAAAATGGGAAAAATAGTCAAATCATTTTTATTTATTTTATTTATTTCCAACTTCTATGCCGCCCTTCTCCCCACGGGACTCAGGGCGGCTCACAGCATGTTAAAAAACAACAACACAACATTTCCCCTATAAAACCAATTAAAAACCAAATATATTTATGGCTGTGTCATTATTAAAATCTTTAAAAATTATTCCCTATTTAAAATTCACCCTAGGTCAGTCCCGCTTGTTGAAAAAGCCATGTCTTGAGGGCGCGGCGGAAGGTTAGGAGATCCGGGATCGTCCGGATCTCGGGGGGTAGTTCGTTCCAGAGGGNCTCATAGGGAGCCCCATGTAAAGAGCATTACAGTAGTCCAGGCGGGAGGTGACGAGGGCCTGAGTGACTGTGCGCAAAGCATCCCGGTCCAGAAAAGGGCGCAACTGGTAGATCAGGCGAACCTGATAAAACGCCCCCCTGGTCATGGCCGACAAATGGTCTTCCAGTGTCAGCCGTGGATCCAGGAGGACACCCAAGTGAGAAATACTAAAAAAACAGTTCCAAAAACAAGAACCAGGAGGGCAGCAGAGAAAGACAATGTGGCTTGATAAAAAGCTTACTAAATATATAGATAGATACCTGGAAACAATAGTGTGTCGGGAAAGCTAAAGTTCAGAATGAGCTGAATTGGGAAGGATGATAAAACAATAAGCCTATTTAAATATAACCAAATATTTTATACACACACACACACATATACACCTTACATGCTGTATATTCACATACACAGCTGCTCAATGAAAGCAACAAAGTAAAGAATAAAGATCCATAATTGAAGACAGAAATTAGTAGAAATAACAGCAGGGAATATTTATTGTAAATTTTAAATTTCTAGGGATGGATGAATTGGATGCTAAGCTAGTGGAGGAATTAGCTGGTAAGTCTGGTTAGGTACAATTCAATCAGTCTGACATCAATGTCTGGGAAAATCTGGGAGTAGATAACTGTGAACATCTTGAAAACACAATTATCAGAAGTCAGAGTCACTTTGACAAAAGCAAGTCTTGGCAGAACAACCTTTCAACATTCTTTTATGGGGCAACTTCCTTAGTAGATAAGGTTTAGAAATAATATATGTTAATTTAAGCAAAGCACTAGATAATATACTGCAAGACGTTCTGATTAGTAAATCAGAAAAGTGGACTGAATGCCACCAAAGTAAAATGAATACTGGCTCAAAAATCAAACTAAAAAATGTGTATCAAAGTGGAGGGAGATAATTAAGTGGGGTGTCATAGGGTTCATTCTTGAGCTCTGAGCTAGTCAATGTTTTTATTAGTGATTTGAATGAAGAGGTAGAGAAAGAACATGTCAAATATGTAGATTAAACTAAATTGGGTGAGCACCACAAGGAATAAGAGAAACTGGAACAAGTTCAAAGAAGGGTAAAAAAAGACCTACAGAGACTGAACCTTCTGGGTATGCTTAGCCTTGACAAGAAATTATTAAGGGGGAGACAGCATTCTTCAAATATCTAAAAAAAAATGGCACATAGAAGATCAAGACCTGTTCTCTAATGTTTCAGAGAACAAAGCATAGAAAATCAGATATACAGTAAATTACATGAAGGGGGTGATTCAGCTGAATATTACATTTACAGCAATTTGACTGTAGAACTAATTATTCAGAATGGTAGGTGTTCAAGCAGAATCCAAAATCTATCTGTCTGGGATGGTTTAATTTGGATTAAGGACAGGGTTAGACTCAATAACCAAAATAAATTTCCAACTCTCATGTTCTTTTTGCTGAAAAGAAACCAATGTGGTTTCTTTAAAAGCCAAATCTTGTTTTATTAATATTCTAGATATCAGGCTTCTCTCAGTTGGTAACACAAAATGTTAAAATAATGTGTTTCACAGGACTGAATGCTCAGATCAGCATTTCTTGCACCTCTGTCTCCTGCCTACTCTGTAAAGCAGATGTTCTTAATCTAGGAGTAATCACACCAAGGACCTAATTTGGGCATATCCTGGGAGGTAATGGATCGATTTTTAATTGTTTGTTTGAGTTGAGGATTCAGTTTGGGTCTGCAGGTCCCAAGATGCTTGTATAAAACAACAGAATTTGATCTTTTGTTAGTGTGGAGTAATGAAATTATACAAGACCAAGGAAATGGCTAATTAAGTCAAACAGTGTAAGAAGTACTGATACACTGTAAAGGTTGAGAAGCAATTATCCTTTTATCCTCCTGGCCAGGAGATATAATTTCAATTGATTCTTTGTTTTGAATGGAATGGTCTGATCTAGTATCAAGTACTTTAATTTTGATTGTGTGAGAACTAACTTGCACACCATATTGTCCCCTTCAAGATTTTTCTTCTGCCATGCCTAGAGGAGCTTGGTGGTTTTCTTCCCTCTCCTTTGCTGATCCAGAATCCAGTGAAAATAGATGGAAAACTCTATTGCAACCTGAGGGACAGACATGGCCACAAAAAATATATATAAATTTCAGATATCTGTTCACTCTTTTTCATACACAACTCACCCAGAAGTTTATCCTGCAACAGCAATCTGGAATAGATCAAATCCCTTGTAGCCAATCCACTACCACCCTGCTCTAGTTCAAACCTGCTCTAGTCCCACTCAGAATCTGAGTTGGCTAAGCCATTTTGGGAAGACTGGAAAGAGGATTGAGCTTATATGGCTATTGCAAAAAGAATTGGCAAAGAAGCTGTGAATATTTTCAGCTACCCATTATTTTCAGCCTCTTCAATCGATAGGTGTTCTAATTTGTCCCATAGAATCCATCTTGAATTCTTCTTTTCCTGAGACTCAGGATGGGACAGAGGAGCATGCAGGACAAGTGGGGGGGGCTGTTTAAGAATTAAAAGGGAATGTTGGAAAATAAGTGGATGCTCATTGCCTTTTTGAAGCCTCTAGCAGAATACCACAGGAAGCAAGATTCTGAAAAAGTTAGTTTAATGAGGTTTAATGTAAAATAAAAAACAATAGATAAGGATTCAAAGCTTGGAAACTGAATAAACAAACTCCTGTCCTCATTTATGAATGAATTCATTAAAGCAAGGTCACTGTGAGGTGTCTGTACATCTTTTTCCCAGACTGCCCTTTCTTTAGATAAGTCTGACACTGAAAAATCTGTGTGCTCTTTTTTTAATGAAGTTTGGCATGCTCCCTCCCTTTCTCAACCTCAGTGAGCTTTACTTACAACAGCTGCATGTTGCACACAAAACCAACTCAGTTGATACAAGCTGATACAGGAACAAACAAATGCATTTGATCTACAGGAAGTTCTGTTTGGGGAGGATTAAGGAGAATTTGGCAACAGGTGTGAATGGCTATGATAAGATTTCTTAAAAAGTGCATGTGCATGTAGAAGAATTAGCAGAGCTACTATATGCAGTTTGGATCATGAGCAATAGTTCAAGTCAGTTGTTTGATTTATATAACAACAAAAATACTGTTTCCTATAACAAATGTCATGTCTATTTTATCACTGGATTGTGAGAGATATGATGAGGAAAGGTGAAATATAACATTTGAAAATTGAAGAAGATAAAATCTCCCTGAAACTAGAGTCTGAACTGTATGCCTTTATTCAGAATAAGATGACTGGGTATGCTTTAATGGCAGAAATTGTGGCTGATGAACAACCAATCTCAAGTCCAGAAGGAGCCCCACTACACATGAAATGAGATAAGGTAGAGATAAGGTAGAGATAAGGTCAATGAACACCATCCAGACCCTTGATAGGTGGTAGGTGCAAGGAAACAATGTCCCAAGGCCCTTTCAAGGAAAGGAAGAAGTGCAGCAGACTTGTTGATTTGACAACATGGTAACAGTTGCAACAGGAAAAGACAAAGATATTTACACCTGTCAGATATGAAACTATCAGAGGTCTCTAAGGAGAAGGCCCTAAAATGGCCATTGGGTTTTCTGTTGTGGCAGAGCTTCAATAATCTCCACTTAGGGAAGGAGTTGGTCCAAACTCCATTGTTCCCAGAAAAAGGGGGATAATGAATTGGGAATTTTCCCTGAAGGTCATGATCTGAGCCTGTACATAAGAATCCTGTTATTATTGCATGCACATTTGGTTAGTGACATTTGGTTAGCGCCCCCCCCCCCCCCAATATCATGAACTGATGAATTGCAAGACAAGAACAAAATCCAGGTCATAGAGAACATAATATTCAGCCTTACATGAAAGGGTATAACCTTCCTTGTGAGCTGGAATGTAGATAATGTAAAAAAGGGGAAATTGTGATCTCGTGTGTGCGTTCCTATGAAGTCATTACAAATTCCAGTTTACTGTGACCAGTTTGGATGTGGATGAAGTGTGAGACTCTTTCCAAGAGGTGGCACCAGTGCTGAAAAGCATGTTTAATAACCAAGGTGTCCTTTTTAAAAACACAATTGTAGGTAACTGCCTAAAATAAAAAGACAAAAGTCACTGTTCAAAGTTTTGAGCCATGTTAAGTATGGGTAGCTGGATTTTGGGGAGGGGGGGAATCAATGTCATCTAAGGACACAAATAAAAATCTATTAATTTTGTAAAGACTAAAGCAACAGTCATTAAACTATAGATCATTTTTGTGTCCTCAAACTTGTTGAATACAGCTGTAAGTTTCTTGATCAAAAATAACATGAAGAGGAACTGTACATTCAGAAATTGACCCAGAGCACAAAAGCTTGCCATCAATAGTGGGTGCATTGTTCTAATTGGTAGGTAGATATTTTTGTGTAATTGCATAGTTTTAAAAATTGCCTTAGCTCTAGAATCTGCCAGAGCTTGAAGGTAAATCAATGGATAGTGAAAGAGAGTAACAATGTCACTTTTCCCCATCTACAATGTATCTCATTTTTGTGTCTTTCATCTCTATCACACAGTGGTAGATTTTGAGGCATCTGGAGTGCCTACATACATTAGTTATATAATAGAATAATAACAGAGTTGAAAGGGACTCTGTAGGTCATCTAATCCAACCCCCTGCTCAAGCAGGAGATCCTATACCATTTCTGACAAGTGGCTATCCAATCTCTTCTTGAAAGCCTCTAGTGATGAAGCACCCACAGGTACTGAATAAAAGCTGTTCCATTGGCTGGAAAATTTCTCTTTATTTCTAGATTAAATCTCTCCTTGATCAGTTTCCATTCATTGTTTTTTGTCTGGCCTTTGGGTGCTTTGGAAAATAGATTGTCCCCCTCTTTTCTGTGACAGCCCCTCAAATATTGGAACACTGCTATCATATCACTACTGGTCCTTCTCTTCACTAGACTAGCCATGCCCAGTTCTTGTAACTGTTCTTTGTATGTTTCAGCCCCCAACCCCTAATTATCTTTGTTGCTCTTCTCTGCATTCTTTCTAGAGTCTCAATATCTTTTTTATAATGTGGTGACCAAAAGTGGATGCAGTATTCTAAGTGTGGCCTTACCAGGGCTTTTTAGAGCAGTACCAGTACCTCACATGATCTTAATTGAATCCCTCTGTTAATGCATCTTAGGATTGCCTTGGCTTTTTTGGCTGCTGCCGCATATTGCTGGCTCATATTTAATTGATTGTCCAGTTATTGCTATTAAGCCAGGTTTCACCTAATCTGTATGTGTACTTTTGTTTTTTGTTGCCTAAGTGTAAGACTTTACATGTCACTACGTTGAATTTCATTTTGTTAGATAGGGCCCAATGTTCAAGTCTAGATCTTGAGCCTATCATTAGAGGGTGTTGGCTATTCCTGCCATCTTAGTGTCATCTGCAGATCTGATGAGTTCCCCTTCTATTCCCTTATCTAAGTCATTTATATTGAAGAGTACCGGGCCTAAGATGGAACCTTGTGGTACCCTGCTGCTTACTTCCCTCCGTATAGATGTAGTACCATTAAGGACAACTCACTGAATATGGTTTGTCAGCCAGTTACAAATCCATCTGGGGTGATGCTATCTATCCCACTTTTTTCTAGCTTACTAAGAACTAAGTTGTGGTCTACTTTGTTAAATGTCTTCTAGTCCACAGCATTTTGCTGGTCTACTAGTTCAGTTAATAAGTCCCTATTTAAATAACTCAGTGAAAAACACCTTGTTCTAGTCTACATCTTCAGCAAAGAGCTCATTGGCTATATATATATTCATGCTCTGAGCTTGTCATTTGACAATAGATATTATCCATCTGGCTGGACCATCGAAGGCAGCTCTCAGTCTGGTTATGAAATTAATGTAATTACTTAGAACATGATGTTGTTTTCCAGAACAGGAACTGTATATACATAAATGCCCTGGTGAAGAATCCATATCCTATCAAGAAATGATTTATGAGTGATTTCCCTTAACTCACATAAACTAGTAGCCTTAAAACTCTCTGAGCAAACAAGGTAAGGAACTCAAGGAGCAGAGCAACACAATCACAGGAAGCAGTTCAGTCAGATGATGTCTGCTGGATCTACCCCATCTGTTTTGTCAGTTGGTTCATGATTTTAGTCAAGTGATCTATCAGAGGTGCAACCTGATTCTGGTGCTGTATTACATGTGTCTAATACTGGAGCAAAGGGTTAGCAGCTCAGCAGTGACTGGAATGGGAAAAGGCTAAACTGCCAAGGATGGGGTTTATAAAAATCAAAATAAAATGTGTCTGTCACTTAATGGAAGTAAACAACTGTTGGAAGTAACTGCTCAATTACTTTCAGCAGGCAATGCAAAAAAACTAGAATATATTTCCTAGGACATGAAGTCTCAGATAAGCACATTTATTGTAGGAAAATTATAATGATATTACAAAAGAATTATATAAACTGCTGTGCATTAGCAAGCTCTATTTATATTATAAACTATGTTCATATTTCTTGTACCTGCTGTACAAAAAAAAAATCTAGAAATGATTCTAAGACTGGCATTTTTTTGTGGCAGCTGCACATTGGGTTCACATTGTCACCAAACTGCCATTGTGAGCCCAGTGCCTTTTCCCCGATCAGTCACTGTCAGTTCAATTCCTATTACTTTAT
Organism: Protobothrops mucrosquamatus; assembly: GCF_001527695.2. Taxonomy (NCBI): domain Eukaryota; kingdom Metazoa; phylum Chordata; class Lepidosauria; order Squamata; family Viperidae; genus Protobothrops; species Protobothrops mucrosquamatus. Next base: position 1,569,392 of record NW_015386397.1, read on the forward strand.
AAAGGAAGTATGATTTTTTTGTATCTTTACACATGATAGATTTATAAAGTCATGCATATTTTGAAAATGTACCCAGATAATTTTCCCCTCTCTTTCTTACTTTGTTGCAACTTGGGGCCACCCACTGGCACTGGTTGTATATAGCAACTAGCCAATTAACAGAGATATGTGCAGTGCCATTTTCCATCTCTTCCATCTTGCACGCACCTCTTGCATGATAGGGAGGCTAAGGCCATCATTTCTAGTTAACTATAACCAATAGCTTGGTTTCAAATTCTGCTGAACACTAACTGGAATTGGTGGTTGCCCCCAAATTTGTACAGCATTACTAACTATACATACGGTTATAACTTTTGTTCAAGGGTTACACATAAAAAGGAAGGAGGAGGCAATGACTATTTGGATCATTTGTCTTTTGCTGAATATTTTTACAAACCAGGGCTAGATAAACTGGTGATCTAACTCTTCTTTCATTTTAAAATAAGAGAAGTCAGTGCACATGGGAGCATATAGTATTATATAATTCTAGTCAATTATTTTTGAGTTTGAACCAATTACATGTACTTGAAAGCAACACCCTTCTCACGATTGATTTCACTATGGTTTCATTGCAGAAAAATCACTCTTGTGACACAAGATTTCTGTGGGAAGCATTTGTAGTACTGTAAGTAGGACCAGGAACAATAATTTTCAGTTCCAATTTAATATTTCTTTTTGTTCCTATTCCCTTTAAAATATTTTTTTCTAGGACAATGACTTGAACTTAGGAGGAAAAACATATAATTGTAGTTTACTCCCTATTCTCTCTTTCTTCATAATCTTTTATTTATTAAACTTATATGTCACCCACCTCACTTAGAGATGACTCCATGAGGCTGGAATCAATAAAAGCAACAAGATAAAGCATTAAAATTATGAAGTTATAAGTTACTAACAGAAGTTATAGGTGCTCTATCACTGGAAATTTTTAAGAAGAGATTGGGCAGCCATTTGTCTGAAATGATATAAGGTCTCCTGCTTAAACAACAGATTGGACTAGAAGACCTCCAAAGTCCCTTCCAACTCTCCTATTCTGTTATTCTGTTAAATAATAAATATTAATACTAAAATTGACCTAAAAGCTAACAGTGATGGCAAGGAAGGGAGCAAGATGCACATGAGGAGGTAGTGGTGTCTTACCTCAGTCTATTATCCAAATGATTGGAAAGCTAAACCCTGTGCACTTGTCAGGTGCCTGTCACACCATGTGATAAGTGCATTTTTCATTGCCATTGTTCACTCACTCTCTCTCCCCCTCCCCATACAGAAATAAAAAAACAGTGGAGGGCTATATTATGGCCAGATTATAGCAGTTTTGCACTGTTATAATTTAGTTGCTATTTAATAATGACATTGCTTTCCTACTTATCTTAAGCTGACATTTCATTATAGGTGAAGGGTTGGTTTAAGTATTACATTGTTGATATCGCTCCACAGTTGGAAAGTTGATTAATGTTATTTAAGACAGTTACAGCAATATGCCAAAGACAACATTTGGAACTTCAGTGTGATTTGCTTTCTAGAGAGGATAATCATAAATGTGTAGTAAAGGTAATTGTGGAGATTTGTTCCCTTTGACACTTATGGCATGGGAGGAACTATTGCTTCCGCTTGTTTAGGGTAGTTCAAGAAAGACTTTAATGGGAGGACGTGTATAGATGACAAGGTTGAAAGAATTAGTTTGGATTGGAACATAGCCCTATCTATTAAACTGCCATTCATAGTAGGGAGTTTTTCTTCCATAAATAGGTTTAATGAATTACAATATAGATGTTAAACCCAATTTATACAAACAAATGACATACAGTGATTAGGGAAAAATAATGAGCCACCTCTGCTATTTATTTGTTATTTTATTTATGTATTAAACTTACATGCTGTTCATCTCACCTAAAGTTGATTCTAGGCAGTTTGCAATCAATAAAAACAAGATAAACCATATAAATAATAAATATTAACACTAAAGTTGACCAAGAAGCAAACAAGTGAACAAAATGCACATGGGAGAAGGTGGAATCTTAACTTAGTCCACCTCCAGAATGACATGCCACAGATTTCCTCTCACAGACCGGTACGCTCCCACAGAGCGGGCCTCCTCAGGGTGCCGTCAGCCAAGCAATGTCGGCTGGCGACCCCCAGGGGGAGGGCCTTCTCTGTGGGTGCCCCCACCCTCTGGAACGAACTACCCCCCGAGATCCGGATGATTCCGGATCTCCTAGCTTTCCGCCGCGCCCTCAAGACATGGCTTTTTCAGCAAGCGGGTCTGGCCTAGGGAGAATTTTAAATAGGGACAATTTTAATCATTATTTTAACATGACACAGCGGTAAATATTTGTTTTTAATTGGTTTTTATTGGGGATAATGCTTTGGTACTGTTTTAATATGCTGTGAGCCGCCCTGAGTCCTGTGGGGAGAAGGGCGGCATATAAGTCTAATAAATAATAATAATAATAATGCTCCCATCAGGGCCCAGGCCAATCAGCAAAGGCCCTTTTCAGAGGGCCAAAAAGGTATGAGGATTCCGTGTGGGGGGGAGACCATGATGTTCCAGAGGGTAGGAGCCATTGCAGAAAAGATTCTTTTCCTGGACCCCACCAGCCAGAATTCCTTGCCTGATAACATCTGCACTATGCCCCTTCTACCAGTGCAGATGGGACAGTAAAAGCCCATTGGCATGAAGTGGTTCCTAAAATAACTTAGACAAATGCCATGAAGGGCTTTAAAGATAAGAAGCAACACGCTGAATTGGACTGGAAGCAAACTGGCAACCAGTGCCACTCATATATTGTAATGTATAATGTAATAAAATTATAAAGTATAATCTATCTATTTAAATAAGATGCTAAGACTGAAAGGTTATATTCAACTACCTAGGTGTAGATATTAATGGGTGTGCTGTGAAATAATTTAAACAATATAGATTATACATACTCAATTAGATGTATGTTGGAAGCTAAAGCTTTTGTTGCTTGCATATTTGGAGGAAAATAAATGTAAATACAGGAATTAAGACATGTGTTTTTACTAAGAGCAGTAAATAATTGCAGACAGTATACAAAAGTTATGGTTTGCTTCATTAGTTTATTGAATAAATTATGATTGGCTATATTCATGTAATATACTAAGATACAAACCGTGTTTGACAAACTTATGCTTGTGTTTACACAATACATTAAATTACAACTAAGCAAACCACATTTGAGGCCTTTCCTCATTGCTAAATTGAATTGCTAATCAATCATTCTTGGCAGAAAACAATACTTGCATGAAATTGACTATCCTTTTTTCTGACTTTATCCTGCTTCTATTGCAGCTTCAGCAATCAGAAAAGGTGACAAGACTCCTTTAATAACAGGACAGTTCTGGATGACATAAGCCTGTTTCACTTATGTCCTGGAGATGGGATGAAGGTAAATGTCCTAGAAACATGGGGGGTGGAGGGACAGAGAGATATGTTACAATATAAATATCATATAAAAATAGCCAATGAAAAGAATTACACTACCATACATCAAGAATATCTCAGAAACTACCAACTGACTATAACAACCACATGGAATCAGCATAGCACACAAACCAACTAAAGCCCTTCAAAACATCCTAAGCAGAACAAAAGACCCAACAACCCCAGAAGAAAAAACAGGAGTCATCTACAACATACATACTAACATGCAGGACAAACATGCAGAAAACTGGCAGAACACATCCATGAACATCAACTAGCAGTCAGCGGACATGATGAAAATTCTTTAATATCACAATATGTAGACAGATTTAACCATAGTTTCAACTGAGAAATTATGACCATCCTAGACCAGGCCAAATTAAAAAATGCTAGGGAATTTCTAGAAGCCTGGCACTCTGACAAATTAGCCATCAATAGAGACATAGATTTTATTTATTTATTTAATTAATTCAATTTATATGCCGCCCTTCTCCCGGTGGGACTCAGGGCGGCGCACAACATATTTAAAACAAAGGCATATATACAATCCCCCCCTGTAAAACCGAATTAAACCAAATTTTAAAGTTGTGTTATTTCAAATTCCTTAAAATGAACCCAGTATAAAATCCTCCCTAGGCCAGGTCCGCTTGCTGAAAAAGCCATGTCTTGAGGGCGCGACGGAAGGTAAGGAGATCCGNGGCACCCACAGAGAAGGCCCTCCCCCTGGGGGTCGCCAGCCGACATTGCTTGGCCGACGGCACCCTGAGGAGACCCACTCTGTGGGAGCGTACCGGTCTGTGGGAGGGAATCTGCGGCAGAAGGCGGTCTCGGAGGTAACCGGGTCCTATGCCATGAAGCGCTTTAAAGGTGGTAACTAACACCTTAAAGCGCACCTGGGAGGCCACTGGCAACCAGTGCAGCTCGCGCAGCAGCGGTGTCACATGGGAGCGACGAGTCCCTCCCAACACCGCCCGCGCGGCCGCATTCTGGACCGTTTGAAGCCTCCGGGTGCTCCTCAAAGGGAGCCCCATGTAGAGAGCGTTACAGTAGTCCAGGCGGGAGGTGACGAGAGCGTGAGTGACTGTGCGTAAGGCATCCCGGTCCAGAAAAGGCCGCAACTGGTGAATCAGGCGAACCTGATAAAACGCCCCCCTGGTCACAGTAAACAGTATCTATAAACAGTATCTATATACGATTCAAAAGAGACAATCAACAAGCCAAAGAGCAAACAAAAAGACCAACACATCCCCACACCAATAATCAGCACCCAGATGAGCATAGATTAACTCCAAGATTAAGACTGAACTAACAATCAAGTAAACCCCAATCAAGGAATTGCCAAACAAGCAAACAGCCCAACCAAAGAACCTCTAAGACAGGGGTGTCAAACTGGCAGCCCATGGGCCGGATGCATCACGCACAGGCCATGCCCGCCCTGGCTCCACAGAGGCAAAAAATGTAGTGATACCTCACGATATATCACGTGACGTGATCGAGTTTGACACCCCACCAAGACTGATAGGGCAAGTTACTACAATATAAACAGAGCAAACCACACTCCTTATTAGCACTGATGATGTTACCTTGTTTGGGTAATGAAATATCTGCAAGAAAACAGTCAAGCTCAGAGAGCACCAAAGACCTCTCATAGCCAGGGCTATTTTTATTTATTTTTTGTCTCATGATTAAGTGCAAATAGTGAAAGACTCTATGGCTTAATATGTGGATCCGAACAATCCATGAACATGCAGGACTGAACTCTGGATCAATATTTCTTGTCTGCTTTTTAAAACTCACAGTACTGCAAATTAAATTAGGGAATAAAATGGAGAAGTTCTTCTTTGCTGTTTTATGTGAGAACTCTTTTTTTTCTTTCTCCAGATAATCTGGTGTTCTCTTCTCCCCTCTTTTATCTTTTTAAGGTATTCAGAGAATCTGCTGTTACTTTTGTAGTAGATATGTTCACCGCACCCTCTTGTTGGCAGATGTACCAGACCGTGAGAGATAGATATGAGACTGAAGCAAAATTGACATTCTCTTGTGAATTGGTCATTAACCCAGATTGTAGTACACTTATAATCTTCAGTCCTTTCATTTGCTTCAGAAATTCTTACTTTTTGAAATTCTAGAGGATTTTTTTTTAAAGTTAGACCAGCCTTTTCCTACATAAAGTTTATATTCTACTTGTCATTTGGGAGCTCATAGTGGCATATATAGGGCTTTTTTCCTATTTTTCCCTACAACAACAATCCTATGACGTTGGATGATCTGGGAGATAATGACTAACCCCATATCACCTAGAAGCATCTACTGCTGAGGATGGATTACAACCTGCTTCTGCTCCAACAGCTTAACCCAGGGGAGAGGAACTATAGCCTCTTTACAACCTGTGGACTTCAGTTCCCAGAATACCTGAGCCAGAATGGGGCCATGGTTGTCCACCCCTATCTTAACCACTACCCCACCTCATTCTTAACCAATGTACTAAGTTGGGAAAAATTGATTTAAAATAAAAAATTGCAGAGTCAAAGCACAACATTCAGAGGAATATTATTGCTTCATCATTATTTATAAATGAAAAGGAAGATAAGATGTTTAAGCAAGACAAGGGATTCTAGTTCAGGGTATCAAACTGCTGGCCCGTGGGCCGGTTGCATCATGCGGAGGCCACGCCCACCCCAGCTCCGGCAATGTGAAAAAAGTCACGATAAGTCGCAACACGTCATGTGATGCGGCGAGTTTGACACCCATGTTCTAGCTAGCTCAATATTCATATTGCTCCTCAGCTTTTTGGCTAAGATAAATTGGGTATAACTTTGAATTCATATGCTGAATTTCAGAAATTCTGGGCCTCTGTCTCTTGAGAATACAATACAGTTTTCATCCTGTCTAAAAATATAGGTATTTCAGTCTGTCTTGCACTTATAGAAATCAATCATTCTATTCTGTACATTTGCCACAGTGTCTTTAGTTAGTTTTAGTCTTGGGGTTTTTTTTCTGTCGCTTTTGATAGTTTATATTGGACAAATGCAGGAAGTGGATTTTATTCAATAACTACATAATTTGGACACTATGCAGGAATTTATTAAGTGTCACATATTGCACTAGGCCATTTGTATGAACCTAACCATTGTGGCATATGAAATGTACAAATCCAGCCAATTGTGATTTTCTAAATAAGCTATGGTTAATCAAACCGTGGATTACTTTGTTGTCTGAACCTAATCTTCCAACTGTTCTGTAGTTCTGAAACTGGGGGAAATTATATGGAATTATGCAGGTAATTTGTAATTGCTTATTTGTGGGTGGAGGATCCAGTTTGGGACTGCCACTTATGTAACACAATAGAGTGATTTTTTTTGGTGGGGGCAGTGATATTGTTCAGAACTAGGAAGAGGGGTAATTAGATCAAGGACCACTATCTCAGACCATGGGTTATAGGCCAGAATTGAGTTCTGTATCAAAGAGTTAAGCCCTTTAAAGAAGACAAACTCAGGAAATAAGAATGGATTTCTTGAAAGATCTTTTATTGTTAGTAGAAAGCTTCCAAAAGTAATCCTCTAACTCAGCTTATACCTAGAGTAACTAAAGTGGAGTTAGTTTGAGTCTCTTTCTCACATTTTCCTCTTCCCTGGAATCAGAATTTATATTTTATTTTTATTGTTGAGCTCTCAAAGTCCATTAGACATTCCATCACATGTAACCCCTTCAGCTGGATTTTATTAGGAACAGAGAGTAATACTGTATAGTACTGCTAAGTGCTTTTTTTGTAAGAAAAAAGATGCCAGAACTCACATCTTGTTAATCTTTTATTTTAAAAATTATATGTTCAGTTCTTAGCAGGACTGGTGGTTGAGAAGTAATTAGTAATTTTTTTTCATTTTTAAATTTGGGGTCACACTTTTACACTAAAAATTAAAAAAAGATTTTCAACTCACCAACCATTTTTTAAAATAAAGAAATTATTTACCTTTCGCACGTAGTCAATCACTGTACACATACCCACATACGTCAGTTGTGTAACGAAATATAATGGTTGCCGCCTGCAGTAAGCACTCAGCGTGCAACCACACGACCAATCACAAGCTGAGCAGTGCCACAAGCCAAGCAGTGCCATCACAACCTGCGCAGACGAAGTATGCCGACCTGCTATGCTCAACAGGGCAATTCATGTCCATGTGGACCAAACATCAAATTTTCAAAAGTTACTTTTAAAACTTGGAAAATCTATCGAAAAAAGGAGCCGGAACTCTGTTCCGGTGCTTTCTACGACAAAAAAAGCACTGGTACTACTTGCCATATCTGGCCTGCAAGCAGTCCAGTGACAACTTAGATGGGAGCAAAGCAAACAAAACCAGCTTTATGATGGTTCTATCTAGTGATCACTGAGATTTTTGCAGCCGTCTAGCGGAGATATCTAAAAGATGAATAGTGCATGCTTGTGTGTATTCTTTGCTATTCTGCAGTCACCATTTTTATTTTTATAAGTGGTTATGTTGGTTAGGCTGCCTGGCCTCAGACTTCCAGTGAGCTGGAGATTTGTTTCAATGGCTCCATTGCTAAGGTGGGCATTTTTATCCTCTTTTCACTCATGATTAATAAAAAAAATTGTTATTTATTACAGTGGGTTTTTAGATTTTTTTTGTTTTATATTTGCTGCTTTATTTATTGTTTTACGCCATCCTGAGAATCACCTTTGGCAAAATGGGTGGCTATATGAATTTGATAAATAAATATTCCGGGTCCATAGTTTTCCAAATGTGCAAGAATGGAGCCTAATCTTCGCAGTGGAAATACTACTGTAGATTCTTGGATGTCTCTACATGTAATGTTGCTTCAACCCCAGGTAAGGAATCTGGTGTCTTTCAGATGTTTTGAACTGCAATTTCCATTTGCAGCAGATAGCATTGCCAGTGGTCATAAATAACAGAGACTGACTCCAGATTATGTGCTATGTTTGCCTGTTGCTGATCTAAGACCTTGAAATGAACATGCTGCTGCTCCCATTAAATTGCTTACATTGAATATTCATTGCTCACTGATTTGGGAGTAATTTCTCTTGAAGTCAGAGGAAACTTAATTAAATTCCTGAGCAAACATGCTTTTGACCCGGCACTGTTTTTTATGAAAGGAAAACAACCCCAAATTTATAACACCCTCTCTACCCAAAAGAAAAGGTGGAAGATGGGGGTGGGGGTGGGGGATAAAATCCAATTTCCCCTCATTATGCTATTGGCAGTAAATCTCAGATAACCCTTCTATTTTAAAGATAAATTATTTTTGGGGGGGAACTAGCTTTTCTTCTAAGTAAATATAATTCAGTATTTTCCATACAGCAGCATAATGTTTGATCATAACCAAATTAGTTGTCTTTGTATGTAGCTCAAGCACTCATTGAATTTAACTCAATTCTGCAAGGCTATATATTAATATTTTTCTTCCAGAGATTTCAAGGCTAGATCTAATGCAGTAACTAAAAATACAATAATGAAGGGGAGCTATGATTTATTTCTGCACTGAAAAGCATTTGTAACCTGGTAACTAGCAAAGGAAAGTTTGCTTCTGGTTCTGAGTCTAACTACATCTGAATTCAACCTTTTATTTGGCTGCCCTGTTAAAGGAAATGGTGATGCATATTGTGGTTTAGTGCTGTTGCAAATATAGTTTGTAGTCTTTTTATTTATGCCATTCGAGTAATCATATTGTTGAGTACCTTTTGTCTACAGATGTTGTATTTTTGGTTTTTTGTAACATTTGTAACAAATGTGCTTTCCCTTTTAAGATGTGCCCTTCAAACATTTACAAATAACCACACCAATAAACCAGTTTGCCTCCCCTTTGTAAGCTGGGGGAGGGAGGCTGTCAAAGAAAAGAAGTGAATTCACTTCAGCAGTACAGAAAGTTAGAGATGCTGCTAAGGCTGTTTGGTAACATTTCTAAAAGAAATATCTTCTGAATGGAAAGACATTTCAGCTTTACACCAGAAGAGCCAAAGTGACCAGTTGAACAGTACTGGACTAATCTCTAGAATCCAGCCAAATTGCCACCATCAACAGCAGCAGCAGCATCTTAAAGCTTGCAGTAGGAGTTATTCTGTTTAAAGTTTCTTTTGCAGTATTTCACCAGATACCAAAATTATTATTATTGTTATTGTTATTATTATTATTGACGTATTCAAAACTATTGTGGACAATTTAATAAAACATGACTCACAACACAAGAATCGAATTTAGAAACAGTATGAGCTCCAAGCCTGGCAATAACGTTTTTCTGGAGAGGGGCCTATTTAGATTGTTTCCCACCTGTAAATAAATTGGAAAGGGGAACATCGTGCTACTGAACAGCGGAACAACAACAACAAAAGAAATCCAATTTTTTTTTTCCTAGGCTGCGGTTACTCCCCACCTACAAGACAGGAAACGCACCGGCAATAGAAAAGGTGGAGTTATTCACGGGAGTAGACCGTGCGAGTCTTTGCCTAAATCCCACCTTGTCCAACTTTGTTGGCCAATTAGTGGCGGCGGTTGCCGAAGCCACGCCTCTAGCGTGTAAAAAATGCCTCCCGTTCGGCTTTCGTCCTGGGACCGGATCGCTGATCACGTAGTGCGAGTGGGGCGTTAAGAGTGAAGGTTGAGGAGTTGTTGGCTGATCGGCACTGCACCCGCGGCTTTTACTTTCTCACTCGCGCGATGGCGGCGGGGACTTCTTCCTCCTGTTGGGTTGGGTTGCAGCCGCTCAAGTCCACCTTCCCCTTCCAATTGCAGTCCCGGCGGAATGGAGATGGAGATCGGGCAGGTAACGGGGGCAAGTCCTAGGCCTGAGTGTTGCTCAGTGAAGCACTGGATGGCTGAGAGAGGGGGGAAGGGCATTGGGGGGGGAGCACTGTGCTGGCATGTGTATATATGCATAATAAGGCCGAAGAGGGTGGTTATACGGAAATAGGAAATAAATTGTACAGTATGGAAGGGAGATTCGCATATTGATAGGGATGGAGGGGGTCAGATGAGGAGAAGATAGAAGGGTAGTGTCATGAAGTTCAGGATGTCACTGACAGAGAAGACAGTGAGATAGATCTGTTGGACTGAATTTTGTGGGAGGGTGTTAAAGCCTTTGGTGGAAATAGTCTAGAACTGAATAATGAGTAAGCCCAGTTTTCAGGTGACATAACACAGCTACATGTCAGGAAGTTTAAAAGAGCTCTGAATACATCTTTCCCATTATGTGAATGGGCCACAGAAATGATAGATGGGATTGTACATGAAGTAATTGTAATACAATGCATGAGAAACCTTATCAAAGGGGAGAAATTGTAGAAGGTGGCTGAATTGATGATATTCACTCACGTAAGATGGGGGCGGGGGAATAAGCACATGCATTTGGTATCATCTGTATGTAAACACAATGGGTCCATGGTTTAGCAGGACAGCGTATAGTGTATTTTGGAAAAGGTGACTGCTGTTTGAAAAAAAACTACAGAAAAGAACAACTGAAAGATGGAATGGAGAGTGGACAGAAAATTTTGCATACTGGCAGCTTTAGAGAGTTTCTATTGCAGACTTTAGCTATTATGTACCTGTGATTAGAAGTAATGGCTTGAAAAGGTGCATATGGAAAGAAAATACAGTGTGGGCTAAGCATATAATACATTCAAAACACTTGCATAATAGACTGAGATGGTACAGCTATATGCCCGTTTCCTTTACTTGTTTGTGAAAACTGGGAATTCATATATTTCTGCAAATTTCTGAAAGCAAGTGAAGCTACATGGCTCGTCAAAAGGTGGATATAGAAAAGCCATGCTGAGATCTGTAAAAGAACTCCAGGGAGGGGCTGGGAAGAACAACTCTTTGGACGATGTTATGGAAGCGATGGGGACTAGATTTCTTTTAATGGGAAAACAACAGTAATGACTGAAAAAGTTCAATTAATTGACATTTAGGGGGAGCACTTAATGATGGCACAACAGTATTACTCTTCGTTGAAATATATGGAATATAACTAAAGATAGCAGAGAATTTTACTAGGTCCGGTATAAATCATATTCATATGGCACCTTTCCCCCTATCTTAGTTGCTCTGATCTCATTTAACTGTAATAACACATTACATCATTTGTTGTAGTTTTTCTTCTAGGTATCAGTGTTACTGAGACAGTTGATTAAATACGGCAGTACTTAGCTGACTTTATTTGATCTTAAGGAGGAAAAAGAACTAAGCACCTATGTATATAGTTGATCAGAAAATCTCAAACTTATAGATTAGATGGAATTTAAAAAAAAATTGTGGCAATAAGGGTGAACAATTTTTGTACTGCTGCTAAGTAAATTATATAGCATCTAAGTGTGGTAAGTGGAATACGAGCTTAGTTTGAGGAGATACTTCTATTTTTGCTTCTATTTTTGTTCTATTACCAGGGATCTTATAAAAACCATGTTAATTGTCTCTTCAGGTGATTTAATATTTGCAGTAAGGAAGGAGTTTTTTAAAAGTATATTTGCAACAACAATAAAAAAATGTGAAAGTAGCTGCACAATGGTATAAGTGGATAACCAGTGGAAGTTAAGAAACAAAGTGAAAGATTTGTTGTGGCTGTGGAATCTCAGCCTTTCAGTTCTCATCTTTTAAATTCTTTCCTCAGCTCTGGACACCACTTACTTCTATGCTCATTTTATTCCCTTTCTTGACTGCAGTTCCTCGTCAAAGGAGGAGATGCCTAGCTTATCTTCTACAAACTCCTTGAAGAGTGAGTTTAAATTTGCCCTTAAGATTGCTTCACTTAAATGGTGAGGTGAGCCAAGTGTTTTAATATAAAGTAACTTAGAAATCCTGGAGCCAAATAAAAGTTAGGTGGGTCTGTGTGTAAGAAACTTCCAGAAATGCACTGAAGTGGGGAGGTAGCTACCAAAGTCACAAAAAAGTTAAGTGTCTCATATGAGATACTAAGAACTGTATGATTTCTAGTGACTGACATTGATAAATTCTAATATATGGGCAGAGTAACAGAACCTTGCACAGGCACACAGGAATGGATTTGCATGATTTATTTGTAAATAGCCTATGTAGTTTGTTCCATTTTGGGGGAAACAGAGAAATTGGGATGTGTTGTGAGCAGTCCCCAAAATTTCTGCTTGTAAGTTGCTCTGCCATTTTTTTGCTTACCACTATCGCAGCTGGCTCTACTAAAAGTCTAAAAAAGCCTGTGATTGCAGAAGAAACATCCGTGCATTCTGCTTTCTGGGTGTGAAGTGTGAAGCGAGCCAGGACAGTGCCAAGCAACCTGCCTTCCTGGGTCAGGCTTGAATATGCAGTGAAAATGGCCATTCTATCTTCTGGTCAAGTTCTGGCATCTAGCCTTCTGAATTCTAGTTTCAGTTCAGCTTTAGCAATTGACTAGGACAGTGGTGGCGAACCTATGGCACGGGTGCCAGAGGCGGCACTCAGAGCCCTCTATGTAGGCACACGTGCCGTCACCCCAGTCCTAGGCCTTCAGTTGGGTTTTATAAAACCTTTTCGCTTTAGGCCTCCGCCGCCGTGTGCAAAAAAAAAAAAGAAGGTTCAATCAATCAGTCAATTTCAACTTCTCACGGGGAAAAAAAAATCTTGCAAAGTTGGAATTGATTGATTGAACTTTTTAGTCCCACCCAGTCTGCCGTTACCACCGCAGCCATGCCCACCCAATGGGCCACACCCCCCAATTGGTCACACCCAGCCAATGTGCCACACCCACCTGGCACCCGACGATGCATAAGTGGGTTTTTGGTTGCAATTTGGGCACTCGGTCTCTAAAAGGTTCGCCATCACTGGACTAGGATGACTCTGCTGCTCCATGAGTTCAAGGTGTCTTCCTGCTCCATTCCCCCCCTCCATACACAGAATGATGTAAAAAGTTTAAAAAACAAGAGTGGGGAAAGAGAAGTTTAGCTTCTGTTTTCGGAAGTACTCAGGCTTTGGTAACAGCACAGAATAAATATCTGGAGAAGAAAAAATGATAGTGATCCGAGTCCTAAAGAAAGGTAGGTGTTATTATAATTGGTACTGTCAACACACACACACACACACACACACACACACACACACACACACAGAGTTGCTATATTGCAATAAAAAAATACTGTCCATGAGGGAAAAAGTGAAGTGAGAATATATGTTGATTTGAGGATTTATAATTGGATGTTGTTATTGTGACTATAAATATATTGTGGTATATATTAGTTGTATTGCTTTGGTGTAATTTGAATTGCTGTTTAGTCTTTATTTGCTATTTGTATTGTGTTGAACTACAGCCCAGTGGAAGGCATACTAGAAATAACATGTTTCCTCCTCCTTTTGACAAACAGATCCATGTGTAATGTTTGTATCTCTTCCAATACAAGAGGCTTGAAGTGCAGATGACAGCTTCTAGCTGACCTTAATGGAGCTTGAAAAATATGTAGGGTAGGATCCAATTAATATTTGGATGGGAGATCATCAGGAGATCAGTTGTAAGATAGCCTGGAAGCTGAAATAACATCCCAGAAGAAAGCACTGTGAAACTAGTTGTATATTATTACAAAAAAAAGAAAAGAAAAACTGCCTAAACATGATATGTCATCACCAAGAATCAAATTTGACTTCAGGGAATATTTATCTCTTTACTTCTGAATGGTGATGATGGTGCTGCCACATCTTATTTTCCTCTGCTCTAAATACCCCAGTTTGTTAATCTACTGCAAATAATCCTTTGGTAGGAGAATTGTTACCTGCTAACTCTTTTACCCAATTAGAAAAGCAATGGCAGAAAAAAAGCATATTTTTAAAAAAATCTACATATTTTTAAAATCTAAGTTTATTTTCATCTTGTACTGTTTCTAGAGTCTTGTAACTATAGATATAATTGTACTGGGAAATAAGTTCTTTGCACATTGCTTTCTCATCAGCCAACACCACCTGGGTATTTTGTTTTTGAGTATTCTGCCATAAATAGCACACAAGCCTGAGTTACAAATACCAAAGATAAAAATGGTCTCAATGCTGACATGAGAAGTTTTCCTACTCTCATTGTGCAGTTTTCATTCTCACAAATGAATGTGGCCTTGTCCTCTGGTGGAGAGAGGGAAGTGCTGCTGGCTCCAGACGATTGGAAAGCTGAATCCTGTGAACTTGCCAGGTGCCTATCACCAGATGATAAGTGCATCTTTTGTTGCTAACACTCAGTCTCTTTCCTATGCAGAAATCAAACAGCAGTACTATATTTTGACCAGATTATAGCAGCTTTGCTCTGTTAAGATTTCCATTTAATCATACCATTGCTACCCTAATTACCTTAGAAGATGGTGTAGCATCCTTCCTTTCAACTGACATTTCATTATCGGTGAAGGATTCATTTAAATATTACATTGCTGATATTTCGTCACAGAAGATTGATGAATATTTTTTAGGGACAGTTAGAGCAATATGCCCAGGATAATATTTGTACCTCCAATGTGGTTTGCTTTATGGAGAGGATAATTATAAATGTGTTTTAAGGGCAATTGTGAAGATTTGTTCCTTTTGACTGTTTATGGCATGGGAGGAATATTGGATCCTTTGTAGTACAAGATAGACTTTTAAGGGTGGGAAGTGTATAGGGGACAGAGTTGAAAGAATTAGTTTGAGTTTGGAATGTAACCCCGCCTATTCAATTGCCATTCTAAATGAGTTTTTCTTTCATACATGGAATTAGTGCAGCACAATATAGATGTAACCCCTATTTACATGCACAAATAATATACAGTGACTAAGGAAAATATTGAGCCAGCTCTGCTATCTGGAGATGCTACTTTCATATGTTGCCCCATTTCTGTTAAAGCTGTGTTTTTTTCACCTGAAAAACTCACCTGCCCAGCATGCATGTTGATCTCTTATCTGAACAATTTATAATACCCTAGATTATATAACTATGTTTTATCACATTAGCCTAGTTACCTAAATTTGCATAATATATTTAACCATAAAATAACTTTATTCAGTGGCTTTACAGAATACTGATTGCTCACAATTAGGCAACCATATTTTAGCCTATATGTTATAATGCATTATTCTTTCAGTCTTTTATATGGAGAGCAAGGCAGCTTTCTTACCTTATAGATATCAAGTGGAAGATGATTGCACAGACACCTGGTGGTGGTAATTGCATGTTGTTGATGCTTTTGGTTCTGAGAAGCAAAACATGCACACAGTGGTGCTTAAGGAACCAATAAGGATGCATGCTTGACTTTTAGTATATCATCATGTTATAGTTAATGAAGACAATATTTTCAGTGAGCAACTTGTTTTCCTGCCAGACTGAAAAATACATCTTTTGTTTCTGTTTAAATTGACTAAAACTGGAGCTATGCAAGATACCAGTTAATTCTTTCTGCAAACTGGGAAAACCACGAAAGCCAACAGAGTGACTTTGGGCCAATTACACTCTCAGCCCAACCCACCTCACAGGATTGTTGTTATGGGAAAAATACAAGGAGGGAGGTGTGTTGGATATGTTCGCCAGCTTATTTGTAAAAATAAATGCAGGATGCAAATAAATAATAAACATCAGTGGTTAGGATTCTCCACAGTCTTTTTTTGGTTTTAACATGTGATCTGTTTACTCCAGAAGAGATCTTACTATGAATGCAGGGGGAAAAGTGGTATTTGAGGGGTACTTTCAAACCCTGGGATAGATAATGGGGGGGTGTGGGGGGGTTTTCTCAACCAGGGGGTGTTTCTTGCTCTATTTGTTGCCTATTTGAACTTCATAGTTTTTCTACTGTTTTTATTTGTTGTCCTTCCTCTTCACTAACATTGTGTATTCCTGGGAGCAAAGAATGGAAACTGGGTTGACTGTTAATCACTGATATGACTTCCACTCCAAAGTCAATTTCACAATTTATGAAAAAGCAAAAATTAATGATTCTTGCCTGCCAAACATTTTAAGAAAATAGGTTATGGAATAGAATGAACACTAGAATTAAAGAACTGAGCAAGTCATTGGCAGCAGTTTAACCAAGGCAGAGGAGGATTTCTACCGCACTCCCTGGCTACAGCTTAGTTAGTCTATTCTTCAGAAACTTGCTGTGAAACAGTGAGTTGACTCATCCAGCCATACTTGGGGATTTTTCATTGGAAACTCTCTGCCAAATAGTTCCCTTGCTGCCTAGATGCTGCCTGCTTGGAGAGAGTGAAATCTTTTGCTTTGGTTTGGAAAATATATGGTAGGTTGGCTCATTTTGGAGGTGGAAGGGCTGATAAATTGTGCCGACCGGGTGTAGTCTTGGCAACACGAAAATGTTTCAATGCTGAAGGACAAAATTCCACACTGCATCAGTGTGGGTAGGTAAAATAGAGCGGAGCTAATGGAATAGAGGCTTATATTGCAAACAAATATTTAACTCTTCTCTTGTCATTAGCAAAGAAGCTTTAAGGGAAAAAATAATAGTTCTTCAATATAAGCTGGACTATTCTTGTGTCCATAGATGTAATAGAACTGTAGATAGTAGGACTTATATATCACTGGAATAAAGAGACCAGATTTAGGAATAGGAATAGTATTCCTGGATCTTATAGCATCCAGAATCATGTTTTGCTTTCCTCTTAAAGATATTAATCTCCTCACAATCAACTGGCTACAGCATCTTTGGCTACTTATGCAAGGGCTTGTTATTTCTTGGTAGTTCTGAAATAAACCTGATCTCCCTCTAAGCTTCTACTATGTTCCCTGCCCCTTCCTATCTTTGGCTGCTGCTCATGTTTTTCTAGTGCAGTTGTAGATCTTGTCAGCAACTAATCTGGTAGTATTCTTAGTGTTCTCGTTCAGCGTTCCCCAAAAGACTCTTGGCCTTTTTGTACAGTTCATCTCTTCCTTTTCAGACTCTTCGATTGCTTGGCAGTTGACCAGCATATGGGAGAGTTGAATGGTGCAGTTTTCTATACTAATGACTTCCATCAGGTGGAATGCAGTAAGTCTGAGGTCCCCCTCTGCTGTGTGCTGTGGGGTTTCTGCTACCCAGCTTGGGTAGTCACTTGGCTATGCCAAGGGGCTTTAAGTTAGCTGGTACTTGCATACCTATGGGATTCTCCTTAGTTCTCTTTTGAGTCTTTTCCTGTCATATAGAAAAGACTGAGAGAGACTTCAAAGCAGACCAGAGGAGAGCAATATGGACATTTTGTTTTGGTCTTAGAAAGGAGATGACCATGATATAGCATTTTTGAGAGTGTGCTTCATTCAAAGTTTTGTTAAAGCAAAATTTTCTTTTAATTTTTTCTCTAATCCTAACATATCCTTAATTTCACCTTCAGAGCAACTCCCTGTGCACTTGGACTGAGAGACAGCAGCAGGCCCAGGTAAACTGGTGAATTTCCATAGCTGACTATGGATTTGGACCTCCATTTCTGTGGCCCTAGTCCAGCATCATAATCACTGACTCTGTTAGCAATCTTTCTGGGCTGTTCCTGCATTGTAAAGCATTGCAGTTCCAAAAGAAGCCTGTAAACTTGACCTTGGAGCTGCAACAGATTCTGGAAACTGAAAGAAACTTAGGACTGTACTGTAGAAAGAAAAAAAATAGAAGTTTGGGGCTTCAAGTATAAGTCATAAGTCTTCAATTGATGTTTTTAAATCCTATTTTATAGCTCAAACACGAGCTCTCATGGTAGCTGTTTTATCCTACTGAATGGTTAAAAACCGGGGTTTTAGTGTGTGGCTTGCAGTTTCATATATTATGAAACTATGTAGGAGAACCATTTGCCCTTTCATATATACTATACTTGGCAGCAGTTTCCCTTAGATTGCTAATAACTATGGTTGCTTATGCATTAGTGCTTGCCATCTTCTTAATATAATTTTACTGAAACCATTTATATTGCTGCATGTTTTATGATTTGTGGTTGTTAATAATATTTGCATCCTTTTTGTGATGATCATGATTATAATACTTCAGAATTTCAAGCCACAGTTATCTAAAGGTAGACCACAAAAAGGAGCATTGTCAGATTATCCAAAAGTTGCAGACTGCATAGATGGAAAAAATATTCAGCAGCTTTTACTAGTTATTAAGGATGTTACTAATGGACATTATGAAGATTTTATTTGAGTGCAATGTATCTAATATATTTTACATGTTATATAAGATGTTATCTGAGCACAAATGTTCCATTACTTTGAGTCTCTTTCTTGTATCAGCTTTGCTATGAAGCCTAATATTTATAAAAGCATCAGTTCCTTCATGTTTTTACTTTCCCCCGTTGGGCAGGAAAGTATTTTTGTCTTAAAACAAAGCAGGCCCTAAAACTGAGTTTACACGTTGTGCCAATTTAACTATGATATATTGAACATTACTTACCGAACTGGGTTCTACCAACACATTAAGCCAAAAATAAACACACAGGTTGTACAAAGACAATTTCTTTTCAACAGGGAGACAAAACTGAATGGAGGAGAAAAACTTAAATATTTGCTGTGCTAGCAGGATAAGTAGGGCAGAAGTGAAGTAAACAGGGTATTTGCAACTTACGACTACAATTAGGCCTGGAATTTCTTTCACTAAGCGGTGCTGTTGTAAAGTACAACACAATATTGCATAATCCCGACAGTCCCAGTTGGCATTGTAACTCCTGACATGCTACATATCTGGAGGTGGTTAAGTGGAAAGCAAAGGGACTCCTGCAAGGGGAGTGCTGCAAGGGGATGGGGGGGGAGCCCTGGGAAGTTGTTGTCGCACACAAATTGGGGTGCTGCAGAGTGGCACAAGTTCAAGGAGCTAAGACGAGAGGATATGGGGGGAGGGTTAGGTGCAGGGAGGCCAAGGAAAGAGAATCCAGGATGTGCATGTATGCAAGTGCAGGAAGGCTAGAAAAAGACTACGCTACGACTCAGGGTCCTCTTAGTGCCCCGCAGTTCTTGGGCTACCATAAGCCCCTGAACCTCAGCCACCCATGGAAGTCTCAGTCCGCCTCACCTCAGCCTCATAGTATGGCGTAAGGCCACTAAAGGCCTCACACTGCCTGGCTTGGCCTTTACAAGGAAGCTATGGCCACATGAGATCATCTTCCCCAATCTTACAAGGAAACCACTATGCATGACTTGGGGAAGAAAGCCTCATATAGCCAGCAGTTGCCTTGTGGAAGGCCAGGCTGGACAAACTTAGTTAGCAATGGGAAAATGATGGTGAAGCTAGGGTAGCAGGGCTTGCAGAGTGCAGGATGCCATGGGGGGGGGGAAGAGAAGTGGATGGGGAGAGTTGTAACATCCTCTGTGGTTGTAAGTGCAGACAGGCTGTCAAGTGCACAAGTTTTGATCTGGTTATTGCGGGGATGCAGCAATGGCCATAACTTCGGGGACTGGTCATAAGTCCCTTTGTTCAGTGCCACTGTAACTTGTAACAGTTGCTGAATGAATAGTCATAAGTGGAGAACTACTTGTAGAAATGAATGTAGGAACAGCTTCTGTCTTGTGAGGTTTTACATGTGTTTTTAGCCTACAGAATTTCAGCTCAATGCTGTTGCTCTGGTCTTCTTGTGTATCCTGAAGTCACAGAAAGGACTTATTGCCAATGTTATTGCCAATGTTACTAAGAGCAGATGCAGTGAAATAGTTGAGGAAGATGGGGCACAATTTTTCACTCTCTTATGGTAATAATTTCCACATGCATGTAAAATAAAATAAGGGAATGAAGAAAGGAGAAGTCCCATATGGAAAAAACAGATGTAAGGCAGCACATACCAGACTGGGAGGTTGAGATAATAATAGTTTTTATTATCAAAGTGTTCTTCTGCCTAGGCTCCCTACATTTTTGACACAGCCTTGATTGGAGATGCTTAACTGGCATACAGAGCTTGGACTAATCCCAGAGTATGCAACCAGGTGGGGATGGTCTGTTCCTAGCCTAATGGACTAAATTGATAATAGAGCAGCCCTGTAAATAGGACGCTCTGCCCTACCGCTACTCTCACAAGCCATCTTTTTCTTGAAGTAGGCATTGTTTTGCAACCCCAGGTGTATTTTTAGGTAGTGCTGCTTTGATTGGGACAGGAAAATGCTTCAGATCGGCTGTGGATCTGTTATCTTTCCAGTTCTGCTAGCAGTGTGCAGCCACTATTTCCTAGGTATCTTTGCCACAAGCAGTTCCAATCATTGACTTATTTGTCAGTCCTAGGCTAGTGAGAAGGGAAACTGTAGATTTCTCAAACATGAAAAACGATTGCCTTTGAGTCAGAATTTTTAGTTTGAAGAAGGAATGCTAGAAGCAAGCTTTATATTAAGGCATATCCTTTTGAAGTTGAATGCATGTGCCTCAAATAGACCCTGATGTGTAGTCAACAGCCAGTCAGGAGAGGCCTTAAATAGCTGCTGAACTGTTGTGAGTTGAGCTCTGAATAGGAGCTGCCAGAGATCTCCTTGGCAGCAGACCAGGAGATCCCTGCTTTACTTAATAGTGCATATTAATTTATGTGTAAATGAAAAGCAAACAAACTCCTGCCTGGGGCTTTAGTTGGCATTTTTTCTACTTAAATGAAGTAGCTTGGAGCCAGGAAATCTTGGCTTTACAGATGCCTTATCAGAATCAGTGGATGTTTTTGGGCAGATTTCCCCTTCTTAGGACATAGTTCACAATGGCCCATGTTAGCTGAAAGCAGAATGTTGTCAGCTTTACTGGTAGATGGATGAAGTGCTAATGTAATTCATAAAATTAATGCAAAGAGGTTAACTCTGGAGGCAAACAGCTTTTTAAAAACAATTTGTCCTCGTAATTCATACTGGTGTCAGCTTTTTGCTGATATATGTTAAATATCTTCTCATAAATTTTGGGAGATTCAAAATGAAACAGAACAGAAAACCAAACAAAAAAAAAACCCTGGCCCTTTCCAGTAAGGCTTTTAGATACAAGGTGAGAAAAGGTGTGTATTGTGAAGATGAAATAATTCTCTTCTCTTCTCGGGACAAGAATCACAATAGTGTGTAGATAGGCAATGCTACTAACATTTTGATTTTCAGAACTATGTGTTGTTTTGTGTTTGAAATATTTGGAGAAAGGTGAACTTCTTAGTGGTAGTTCTGCAACATATACAAATCTGTAAGTTTCCTTTTGTCTTTTTCCTCAATAACAGTTTGGGATAGACACATTTCCTATAAGTTCTTGCGTCTTAGTTCAGCTTTCCCTAATCCTGCATCCTTTGTGAGTAGAGTAGAATAATAGAGTTGAAAGGGACCTTGAAGGTCTTCTAGTCCAACCCCTTGTTTAAGCAAGAAACCTTATACGGTTTCAGACAAATGGTTGTCCAATCTCTTATTATTATCTCCAGGAGCACCCAAAAGGCAAACCATTCCACTGATTAATTGACTTGTCAGGAAATTTCTCCTTATTTCTAGGTTGGATTTTCTCTTCACAAGTTTCCACCTGTTCCTCCTCCTGCCTACAGGTGCTTGCTGTTATAACTACTGGTTCAAGAAAAAGGGAGTTGTAGTGCTTGCACAGCTGCAAGTCTATATCGGGACGATACCTAATAAATTCATTAGCTTCCATAAAGTTGTTGATGTCTCTAAAGGGAAGTGGAAAAAATTGGTGTGTATGACTGCTGATAAATGTGGCTGTAGCCTTTGGCACTATGAACAATGTATAAAATTGTCTTCCACTGATATTACTCGGGAAATAGTATTTTTTTAAAAAAAAATGTCTAAAGTTACTAGGCTTTGCAAAACAGTAATAAGGGAGGAGAGATAATCAGCAGGCCCAGCCTAAAAATAAGGGAGGAAATTGCATTCTTGTTGACTAGAGAAGCAGTTGGGAAATGAATATATTTAGATGCAATTAGATTTCTATCCCAAGGGCTGAGTATTACCACAACTTGTCTCATATTTCATCTTCACTCCTCTGGGGAAGATTCAACAGAGAGAAGGCATGAGTTGCCCAAGGCCACCGGGTAAGCTAATTTATTGATATCTTCATACTCCAAGACTTGAATTTGGATTGCTGGGCTCAGGAAACTTTATTTTAATTACTTTAGTTGTATAGCCCTTTACATAAACTTCATATTCCGTTTTTTTTGTCTCTGCTTGCGGTTGATGTATATTTTAAAAGGAGAAGGTAGCAGTTTATATTGACTTACATACAATGCATGTTTGCTGTGTCTGGAAAAAGAAAAAAAATGCTGCTGGCTGTTGCTGCTAAGATGTTATTTGTTCTCTGTCTTCTCACCCCATTGTTAGGTTTGTTTGTTTTTTTAAGTTGTCTTTCCACAAAACTAAGGCTTGGAACTTATAATGTTCAGTTAAAGACATTTGGTTACAGCAAAACTAGTAAAATCAATTTAAAAAATGCTCAGTTAATATTATGTCATTTGTTGCCGAAGTACCATTTTTTAAGATGCCTCTAAAATGTGTGGCAATCACTTTGGTTTTAAGAGTTGTATTTGTTTTTCCCCCACCCATATCACATTGTGCTGGGGAAGAGGGCATATGCAACTGCTGGGAAGTATAATGGTCTAAAGTGTAGGATGGAAATCTATTTGTGACTGGCAATGTAGGAAGCCTCAAGGTTTAGAATAACAGACAGTAGATGCAAGAAAGAATTGAAAGCAGTTGCTGAAAGCACTGTGATAGAAGTGGTGCTTGCTTTCATTTTGTAGCAAATCTGTTCATTCATTCTTTTTTTTTCCTCTTTCTTGTTGTCTAGCTAGTGTTCCATGTGCTGTTGGTCCTGAAAAGGCCTCCCGGAACAGACCTCCAAGAATACAGCGCACATCATCATTAGATACCATCCTTGATTCGTACCTTATGGGCCAGTGGCCTCGGGATGCTGAAGGACTTCCCTTGTCACATATGCGTGACAAATCTACTCAGGTATTGGGCCTATCCTTCAGCTTACAGAAGGATCAGTATGGTAGCAGATATCAAAAGAGGAAGGAATTGGAAATCAAGAGAAGGGGCTGGACTAGATGACCTCCAAGGTCCCTTCCAACTTCTTCTTCTTCTTCTTCTTCTTCTTCTTCTTCTTCTTCTTCTTCTTCTTCTTCTTCTTCTTCTTCTTCTTCTTCTTCTTCTTCTTCTTCTTCTTCTTCTTCTTCTTCTTCTTCTTCTTCTTTCTTCTTCCTCTTCTTCTTCTTCTTCTTCTTCTTCTTCTTCTTCTTCTTCTTCTTCTTCTTCTTATTATTATTATTATTATTATTATTATTATTATTATTATTATTATTATTATTATTATTATATTGCCTGTCATTAAATTTGCTATCTAATTAGGTTCCTTAAAAATCAGAGGTGATCATTATGTGTTTTAATGCAGACTTTCAATCAAAATGCCTAATTTTAATTAAAAAGGCTCACACATAAAGGAAGAGAGGTTGCACATTCAAAATCAACCTTTTGACCTTGTATCTTTAACCCTTCTACTTGTCCCTAATTTAGATACACACCTTCCAAATCCTGTACAATTCTATCTCCAGTCAGACTAAGTTCCACCTAGCCGAACACATGCAATGCCAAGTTTAGGAGATGTTTTCTTTCATCTCCTAGTGATGATTGTCCCTGGTCATTGTTTGAGTTCCTAGTATTCCATTCTGCAGTGTGTATTACACAACTACAGAAATGTGATTTCTGGCATGGGTCAGGTGTCCTAGGAACCCTAGCTTTTATCTGACATGAGAAATAAACATTGTAATCTACATGGTTAAAATTGTAAAGACATGCTTCATGAAAAGTATGAAATGTAAAACAATATATTTACTCAGTACTTACCATTCTTTACCTAATTTTGATCGCACATTCCCTGTCCTCTTTTATAGTAGCTTTATCTTTTGCAACAAAAGCAAGAATTTAAAAATAGATTTATTGCATATGAACTAGAAACTGTTTTATTGGTACATTATTTCTCAAACCAAATTAAGCCATAAAAGTTTATATCATATAAACTTCAGTTATTCTCATAAAGAATAACCATTGTTACATTACAATAATAACATAAAACAAGTAAGTGTTTCATCTGGATGTTTTTTTTCTAAGATCTTTGTTGCTTTACAAAAAAAATAAAGGTGTAGGGAGGTGTCAGACACACTTCATGGGGCAGCATATGAAAGGGACTGTTTCTGGGTCCCTCCCCCACCTTGATCTGCCAAGAAGAAATTCAGTGTGGGTCTTTCATGGATGGATCCAACAGGTTGGATCTCCTGGAATCCAATAGATGGCCTGGAACTAAGTTATGTAACGATCCATAGTTTGAATGAAGAAAGGTATTTCAATCCTCTTCATATATATATATATATTCCCTCATGAGCAAAATAATGGTTTGTTTACATGCAGATACACTCTCAGTGAGTTGTAACAAGAAGGTTCCCACCATCTGTAAGATTCCTTTCTCTGCACATTTTGCAGCTGCTGCATGTAGCTTGCTAGCTATTGTAATTATGCAAAATATTTTAAAGCTGTGGGGATAAGACTTTTGAGTTATTCCTTTCCTGCAGATTATCTGTCCTTGTGGTTTTCAGACTTGATTGTTTCTCAAAGCACTTTCCTCCTCTTTCTTTCATGTGAAAGCTATTTTGACCACCATTACCATAATAATTTTGGAAATTTTCTACTATAACATAGAAAGGGAGATACGGTGTTTAAAGTCAGATCGTCTTAAGGCAATCTGTATTGTTGAACCTTCTAAATGGAATTCGCCTATGCCCATCTCTTCCTAACTAGATGTCTTGTGTCTAAGAATATTTATCCATGTAGTAGGGCTGTATTATTATCCTTCTCATCTTTCCTATTACCTTCTCTTATTGGTATTGCTTTGTTGTTTGTATATACACTGAGAGTTTATGCACCAGAGACAAATTCCTTGTGTCCAATCACACTTGGCCAACAAAGACTATTCTATTTTATTCTATTCTGTTTGAGAGTAGAGACAGCTTCTGCCTTGGTGCCTGCTGAGACTGGCTTGCTATTGGCATGACTGCTCTCCATGGGGCAATTTGGATTGCTGGGCATTACCCATACTGTCTTTTCCAGTAGTTCCATAGTTAAGATTTATTATTTATTTGTTGTACTTATGTGCTTCTTTTTCCCAAACTCTTATTGTTTTATTCAAAAATAAAAAATATTTTAAACCAGAAAGGATGACACTTTTATGCCCATGAACCCCACCTCCAGGCATAATACTATCTCCATCTTTGCAAGACAGAACAAGTAAGTCTTTACAGCCTTCCTAAAGCCAAGGAGGGACCAAAATTTCTTAACCTAGGCTGGAAATTTACTGAGTCTGGACTTGTTGAATACAGTGACTTCGGTAAGCTTTCTGTGATGCCTTTTAAAGTTATTATAGACTTTTGAGTTTCAAAAGCTCTAATCAATAAAACATTTTCTTTTCCCCTCCTACACCAGTTCTTCAGAAGGCAGAGAATTGCATTTTGGCTCCTTCCTCTTAACAGACTGCCTGATTTCAGGGTTGGGCAGGAGAAGGGTTGAAAGTAAGGTTGTCTCTTTGTTGTCAGTTTTTACCAAACAGGTATTGAAACATACATTTGCAGTTGATTAGACTGTGTCATATGGCTGGGGGCGCAGGGCAGGGACAGAATGGAATAAATCTCCTTGCATCTTAAATAAATCATGAAGAAGGAAATTTGTGTAATGTACAGAGCTACAGAATTTGATGCCCCAAGCCGAAACAAGTTGCAGTTTCTACTTTTTTGGACACCAATTGTTGTTGTTAGTGCTGGACGTATGTTTTTGTTTTGTTTGTTTTTCTGTTTTTTTATTTTACCTTTTATGATAAAATAAATATGCTTAAATATTAAGGCTCAATCCAGTACATCGGATGCACTCAAAGGTCAAGTCTGGACTTTTATACCCCATTAAACACTCTCTTACACCAGTTCAATAAGAGTTCCACCAGTTTAACTTAGTCTTCAACTAAGATACATATTCCAGATAAATTTATAGTGATATAAGGTTGAACTGAACTGAGGTTGCTTCTTGAAGCCTTGGATAAACTCAGCATAGAGATACTGTTTTTGTTCTCAGACTTTTTTCTCAGGGAAACCTAGGAGGACTAGATGAGGAACTGCTGTTCTTGAGGATTCCATCTTTGCATTCATAGAAACAGAAAAATAAACCTCAAATATAATTGGCCTATCTTCTGTAGCATGGTGTACATTTTCTTTGTACAGGCCAGCTTAATAGCTTGAAAGCTAGTCACTGAGACAGGAAGCTGTCCCACACTTATTTGAGACGGGGATTTGTGCTTGGCATCATAGCCAGAGTTTTTTTTTTAAATCAGCCTTCTATAGCCTGGTATGAGCCTGTGTCCCTTGTTTGCTTCGGTGGAATTGCCTACCATGGCTGACAATTGGCTAATGACTTTTTGAATTCACTAGATTCACAGCCATGGTAATATTTAGGTGTGGCTGGTTATGTGCTTCTACCCCAAAATGCTTGCTAAACAAAAAGGTCACTTTTCACACAGCATTTCTAGTAGAGGAGGGAGCTTTGCAAACAGTATTTAGCTCTTGCCTGCAACTCCTCTGCAGGTCTTCTCTTTATTTTTCCTAAGCCTTTTCACTGAGAATGTTGTTCCTTGGCTCCTAAAGTTTTATAGCTGCTCAGCCTTTGTGGCTGTGCCATCCATTGTCTCTCCAGATTCTTCAGCATAGCTCTTTGCAGAAATAGCTGCTAGCCTTCTGTTTTATAACAAGTACTCTGTAGGCCCCTTATGCTCTTTTGGCAGCTTGTCTAGCAGATGCTTGGGGCACAAGATGAATCCTCCTAAAATCACTCCTAGTAATTGTGAAAATAGAGGATGAGGCTGAAGAGAACCAAAAGATATAGAGAAAATCTTGTTACCTAATTGTGATGGATAATATATACTTAGAAATAAGAAATACAAATGTTTTAGCAGCTCAATCTCCTATACGGTTGGTAGAAGATTTGTCCCTTAGTTTACATTGTAAATGGGGAGTCTAGAATGCCCAAGCTGGCAAGTAATATACCTGGAAGTACTCTAATTTTTGGATATTGTAATTATCTTCACTTCTGTGCAATCCAACATTGGGCACAGAATGTACCTGTTAGCATAATTGCATGGCAAGCTAGTTGACATCAGTTGCAGGGAAGGTCAGATCTGCTTAATGGAATTGAGTGTATATTTTCTTACGGAAACCTTGCCGATAATTAGTGATAATGATAATTGCCAGTATCTCTGTCACCCTTCAGTGCAGTGAATGCTTCAAACAATATTCTTTTTATATCAGCCATCCTCAATCTGGTTCTCTCCAGCCGTTTTGGAGTTCAACTCCATGATTTTCTATCCAAGATCCCAAAGAGGAAAGCTGTCTTTACATTGAGACTTCCACTGAACCTATGTGAACTATCTTGTCCATGTAGTCTCTCATCTTTGGGTCCAACCGTGACTACCTACCACAAAGTGTGCAAAATTTGAAGAACCTGCAAAAATTGGGTGGGATGTGAAATATATTTGGGCTCATATACATGCACCGTTGTTTATTTAATGTAGTTTTTCTCAATCCTAGTACCTTTTAGATATGCTAGGACTAGTCCCCAGAATTCTTAGCCAATATGACTAGAGTACTATAACATGCTGGCTGGGAAATTCTGGGAGTTGAAATCCACACATATGAAAGTTGCTAAGGTGGAGAAACACTAACCTAACATATTTAGAAAATCCAGCACCAAAAATCCAGCCTTTCTGCTAAAGTGCCCAAGAAGACATTCTAATTTTAAAACACTCAAAAGCACAGAAGTGCTGATGAAACCAGTTCCTTCTGGATATCGGTGTTTCAAGTAATTGTGCAAGATTATCTTCCCTAAAATCACTTCTAGGTTTATTCTCATGAAGGAAAAGTTAGGAAATCTTTAAGTTGAATTTTTTTTCTATACAGGGAAGAGATTCATTGTTTTTTTTTTTATTCTGTACTTTTAAAATAATTTCACCATCAATATTCTTTCAGAAGAAGATTGACACATTGGAACTAATCTCTTTAAACTTCCAAATGCCGATCCAATATTGATAGCTCCTCCTTTCCTCTCACTTTGCAGACTCCAGTATCTTGGTATGAGTCAGAGGTGGGAAAAGTTGCAGATCATAAGCGATCTGCCTCATGGAATAATATGGATCATCGTAGAGAGGTAAGATGATCACTTGGCATGTCAAGTGCCATTTATCTTACCACTGTGTAATGTGCAAAAAGAATTAAATTGCCAGAATACTTCTTGTTTTAGTGGCATTATTTTCTATTCTTTTCTAGAAAATAAGAATGTTTACTCTGCAGGTAGGTTTAGTGCATCTATTTTATTTTATTTTAAAAATCATATATCCTATTCACACTCAGTGTTAGGTTAATTATAGATGTGTACAAGTCCACCTTATAATCACTCTTTAAAAGAGAAGTATAACAAAAAGCCAAAACTGATGACCTGATGGAACAGGGATTCTAAGATGGAATTTGTTTGCGAGATTTAAAACATTAAGATTGGTTTTCCTATGCTCTGATAACTTTATTTGCCGGTATTTGTTTATTTGTCTATTATCTAACAAATACCGGAACTATTATCTAACAAATACCGGAATGCTTGTTTTTGTCTACCAAAGTTTTCAAGGCCTTATGAAAACCAAACACATCATTAAAATTAAAAAAAAAAAAAACTTTAAACCATAATAAACAGTAGCATTTCACAAAGAAGTAAGAATTCCTGAGATAGTAATGATAGAGCTCAGTAAAACTAGCAAGTCTTAAAATGCCCGTGCCCCTTCTCTGTGCAATTGATCAGAGAATGTGCAATCTTCCAGAACTGCCTGGGCACCACTTAAATGAACAGATGAATTGCCCGCCATCAATACATCTGTCTTTTGGAGATTGCATCTCAGTTTATTAATTTGTTTGGTCTCGTGATTAAGACGCCAAACTAGAAACCGGGAGTCAGAGTTCTAGTCCTGCTTTAGGCATGAAAGTCGGCTGGGTGTTTTTGGGCCAGTCACTCTGTCTCAGCCCAACTCAACTCACAAGGTTATTATTAAGGGGGGAAATGGGACAAAGAAGTAGTATTAGGTATGTCTGCAACCTTGAATTACTTATAAACATAATAAAGGTGGGATAAAAATAAATTAAAAAATAAAATAAACCTCATCCATTATGCTACTCAAGACTAGGTAACTTTTCATTCTCTAGATTGCTAAACTGAAGCAACAGCTCCAGCGAACAAAGCTTGCTGTTTGGAATAGCACAGAGAAAGCCCAGAGCTTTTCCACTCAAGGCAATCATAGCATGGTCCCATCAATCAAGGTATCTTCTAATTTTTTTGTATTTTTCTTTAATGTTTCTATTAGGAAATGGCAGGAAACAGAAACTCTTGGACTGAGGAAAAGAAAGTTTTATTGAGAGAAAAAATGGCCTAAAGTATTCAGTTCTCAGTGGCTTGTATAGGGAAGCTGGAACAATTATTTTCCTTCAACCTAAGGCCTAATATAAGGAATATGGGTATTTTTCTGTGTCTGTTGACTATATTGGCATTGTATATTGAGATTGTGCATGACTTATTTAAAGCTCCATTACAATCCGTAGCTAAGATGCAGCATGAACCAGGCACATCAGATTATATCAGCCATATCTTTACCAGTCCATTTCCCAGTTGTTTCCCAATTGCAATTTTCATTGACAATTAGAGCAGTGGTTCTCAACCTGTGGGTCGGGACCCCATTTGGGGTCGATCGACCATTTCACGGGGGTCGCCAAGCAAGGCTGTCCGCCATTTTTTTTGGTCCACCATTTTTTTTGTCCGCCATTTTTTCCCCCTTTTCCGGCGGGTCCCTTACCTCCCTTGGGCTGGGCCAGCTGGTGGTCGGCCTGCTCCGTCTCTGCCGCTTGCCAGCTACACCTCGGCTGGCGCAGGGGGCGGAACCATGCATGCGCGGCGCTCCCAGGCAGGGAAAGTCCTCGACTTACGACCGGTTGGGTAGTCCTCGACTTACAACCGGTTTAGTCCTCGACTTACGACCGGTTTAGTCCTCGACTTACAACCGGTTTAGTCCTCGACTTACGACCGGTTGGGGTCGCGGCATTAAAAAGGTTTGAGAACCACTGAATTAGAGGAAAAAGGTCTATTGCTCAGCCTAAGAACCTGATTGATATGCAGATGGTCCTAGGCTCAGTGTCTGTAGCAACATTAAGTTAGGAAGACCTGTAAGAACCAGTGGCTATATTTACATGACAGAAAGAGCTCCATACACAATCAACCATATATTAGCTTAGCTATATATGATCCCTAAAGATAAATTATAATTCATCATGTTGTGAAAATTCAAAAAATTGGATCATATTAGCAAGCATAGTCCATTAAACATGAAATAAGAGCAGCTATCATTCTATTGGGGATCAGTGGAGTAATGGCCAAATTTTAAATTACTTTATATGTTCATAACAGATGGGGGAGTATTGGTCCACAAAGTTATGTGCTATCCATCCACCTTGGAGAATATTTTATGCTTGCACCAAGGTGTTAGTGGCTTCTTGATACAACACTGCATGTCTTTGTTTGTAGGCTTCCCCACTTGCATCTTTTCCAGTCCCGACCACTGTATCGATCAGCCCTTCTTTGCACAACAGTTTCGACAGTATCAATCAGGAATTGGAAGAGATATTTGTAAAGGAGCAAGGAGACGAGGAACTCCTCAGAGTGAGTTATTGCTGGTGGGGTGAGATATGAGAGTCACCTTATCTGGAACTCAGAACATGTCAATTTTTGTAGGATGTTTACACAGTTTTCACTGCCAGTTTAAATGATCAAGCTCCTCCCATCCAAAAACAGCCGCATGCTTTTCCATACATGATTTGGATTCTCTACTTTGAAATTTCCAATATTTTGTATAATGAGGAAAGGGAAATTCTGGCTATCATAATTTCCTTTGACAATGAAGAACAAAATATATTTCATAGAGATCTACACTGCACTGTTCTTCACAGGGCAGACCATCAGAAAAAGCAAATGCCCATTTTTGAGGGCAAATTATGTTTTGCTTTGCAGGAGATTGTGATGATTCTGGGATAGAACTGCCAATTAGAGAACAGCAATGATGGGCATCTCACTGTGTAGTCCAGCAGGGAGAAGGAACATGGAGAAAGGGATTTTGGGCAAATGGGTTGAAACCCAGGTCTGAAAGAGACTCCAACCTGAATCTCAGACTGAGAGACAAAGTTAAAAATAATTTTAGGGCTCTAGGATTATATTTGCAAGGTATATACAATTAGAGAAATAGATGAATCTGTTATAAACCCCATTCTTAGTTTCTTAATAGGAATCAATATGTTCCTATGTTAACCAAGGAATGTCTTCTCTACATTCCAACCAGTTATATTGTGTTACGGCAGTGTTTGCTAACTTCAGCAACTATAAAATATGTAAATTTCAGCTCCTAGATTTCTTAACAATAGCAATGCTGGGGGGGGGGGATTTTAGGATTGAAGTTCACACATCTTAAAGTTGCTGATGTTGAATAGAAATTTAAAATAATTTTTGAATTCTCCAAGAGCTTTCTTGGTGACAGCAAAACAAAATGATAACAAAGATACACACAATTCCTCCAAAGCAAGGAGGCTTTGCAATAGAGCTTATAACATTGTACCCATAAGACTAAATAAGTCTCCAATAATCTCATAATAAAGAGAAAAGGGAAAAAGTAGGAGACTTGTCACATGCACCTGCAGGGCATTTTATCCTTATCATTGACTCTTTCCAAATACTGTGTCCAGTACTGGTACCAAATATTGACTTAGGGCACCCTCATGGAGGATTGATAAATGTGGTCTTTAACCTTCTGCTGTCTTTCCCCAAAGTTGAATTGGAGTGCTTTAGATATTGCTCACTTATAAAAGCATATCACATCTCAGTCAAATTTTATCATGGTATCACTACACCTTACTCTTTGCCTTGCACCCAAATCTATTATTGCCATCTAATTTAAATTATGGGTAGTCCTATCTATGGAATATGATTTATGTGGGGAAAATGATTGTTAGTCTTTTGGGTTTTCTAGCTCTCTGTCCTTCATACCATTATTTTTGGAGCGTATCTATATTCCATCAAGTTATGGCAGAGAAACAGGAACTAGCTACATTTGGTTTCTCTTCTCCCTGAATAATTTTTATTGGTAACTATAAGATTGCTTATAGACTATACTTTTGTCAATATTTTTGTTATATAAATTGCTAGAGGGATGTTTTTGGAAGAAGAGGGATAAAATGCTTTAAATATTTTAAAATGTTGTCAAGGTCTCCCCATGACTCTGCTCATTCCTGCCTGTTTGTTTGTACTTAGAGGGTATGCTTTCTTTTAGATCTTAGATGTCCCAGATGGGCACAGAGCTCCACTTCCTTTCCAAAGAAATACTGACGATTCCTTGTTGCCACATCTGGAAAACAGTAGTCCCTGCAGCAGCCTTTCTCTTTCTCCATCCCCTTCAGCTGATCTTCGACAATCCCCACATTCTCCTGTTCAGATAATAACTGATGAAGCTTTGTCCAGGGCTTTAGACAAGCTAGTATTGGAGGACAAAGGTAGAGGTAAGAAGGTTAGATTAGTAGCAGTCTGCTGTTGTATATAGCTTTGAAGAATTGTACATTGTACAGGAGGTTTATTGGCTTGATGTTTTAAATGGTCCTTGACATTCAGCAACTTGAGGATGCATTCTGGAAGGGTTAGGAATAATAAAAAAAGAGATCCCTCTTATATGTAAACAGATATAAACAAAATTACAGTTATTTTAGTGTAAACAATTGGATCCAATTATTTCTATTGGATGGGCAATGTTTTGACGGCTGGGGACTAAATATTTTGGATATAGTCAAAATGATGATGCATAGTGGCTGGAAGACAAAATGTGATTTCCCCCCACCTTGGAATTTTGGAGGTAATATGATTTTTTCTTCTTCTGTGTTTTATAAATGGTTAAATCTATTTTAGGACATGGTTTTTCCTCCCAAATGGCAAGAAATTCTGCTATCAATTTTGGCAACTGTAGGCAGAGGTTGTTCTGCAGAGTGTTACAAGGGAAAAGCTCCACCTGTTTTTTTTATGTGCATTGTGTGTCACAGCCACTATCTTCATTTTTTTTACCATACCTTATGGACATCCTTGATATGAAAGTCTTATCATTAAACATGACTTCAGACTTAATGTTTGCTTCTTTAGGAACTGAGTTTTTCTAATTGGGAGCTGCCCAGAGTTGGTTGAAGATGGGCCCCTTTATAAATGTTGTAAATAAATGATTATCTATCTATCTATCTATCTATCTATCTATCTATCTATCTATCTATCTATCTATCTATCTATCTTATAGTACAGCTTTGTACTATTTAATAAAATGCAAACCTTTAAAAACAAATGTATAGAATTGTTATGAGATTTATTTTTTGATTAAAAACCATTCCAGTAGACTACATGGCAAATTTATTGCTTGGGCAGTCCCAAGTCCCATGAAATCCGTAATAGGATTTCATCTCGGTATTTCAGTTCTGTCAGATGTATAACTCTACTTTTATGTAGTTCCAT
Source organism: Protobothrops mucrosquamatus (assembly GCF_001527695.2). Classification (NCBI taxonomy): domain Eukaryota; kingdom Metazoa; phylum Chordata; class Lepidosauria; order Squamata; family Viperidae; genus Protobothrops; species Protobothrops mucrosquamatus. The sequence goes on from NW_015386397.1 coordinate 1,603,404, forward strand.
CTGAGGAACAGAAATCCTGCTGGCAAAGGTAGCACATTAACTGAGCTTTCATTGTTTTTGCATTTATTTGACTGAATGGGTTCTCTTCCTTAATTTTCCTCTTTCAGAAAATGGCATCACTTCTCCAGTCCTTGCCTTTGCTCTGTCTCCTCGTCCCAACCACACCTGTGTATTCAAACGGGAGCCCCCGGAGGGTTGTGAAAAAATCCATGCTTCTGAGGAAGTAGTGTAAGTTACCTTTATCTTTAGTAACTATAGGTGATAGAGCAAAAAAGTGAGAAGGATCAAGTACAGAACTGCCCTCCATATAATGCTGATAGAAATTATGATAAAAGAACCAATTCTAATCTCAGTTGCATGTAAACAATTCCACAAAGCACTGATAGACAAGTACTTTGTCATTTTTATACTACATGTCTTTCAAAGACCTTGTCTTACAATCTACTCATGTCTTATTCTTATAGTAATCTTGAGAGACAAGTTGAACTTGAGATCAGGACTGATTTAGGATAGTTTTGTTCTCTCCACTTCTGCTCTGAAACTGATGACACCCATTTTGCTAAATATATTTATTTCTATGCTACATATTTCAAATGCATAGCGAGTAATAATAAAAACAAAATATATGTGTTTTCAGACTTCTAATATAGTTGTTTTCTTAAAAAATCACCTAGAAATCTTTTCTGTTCTAGCCCATCAACAAAATATAATTTAGCCCAGTGATATGGACTGAGTTTATTCTGAAACAAGATTAGAGTTTCAGATGTATGCATATAACCCATCTATTTTTGTTTCATTGCCAAAGCAGTTCAGTGATTCTATGTACAAAATTGATTTGGGATGGATAATATTTAGAGTTGAAAAGTAATTCTTAAATGCTTCAATACTTGCATTGTATTTCTTTTTTGGTAATCACAGTGTCTCTTGGATGGGCTGCCCTGCACATTAATGGTTTTATGACACTATAATAAAGAATTTGTACTTTGTAAACTGAAAACGTCTAAATCCGGTAATGTTTGTTATACCAAACACCATGTCTGTTGCGCCAAGCTCTAGGTGAGCATCTCCCCCATTTGTGCTGTAAAGTGCAAAATTCTGAAAGACGCAACAGTCCATGCATATTTTTAAAAATGTCTTATTTGTTGTGCTGTCATCCTATAACCTATCAAAATCTGAAATATTCGTTAGCATTAGTTCTTATATACCTTTTAATTCTGATTTTTCTTTTTAGGCCTGATCTGCCTGTCCTGCCTTCTTGTCCTGATAAGAGCAAAGTCTACTTCAAACCAACGGGCTCTGCTTTTTGCCAGTTTAGTCTGGTGAAGTCTCTTATTCCCAAAGTAAACATCCTGTACAGAGATTTCTCTTCCTCTCCCAGCCCAAAGTCCTCAGGCACATTTTCTTCTTGCCAAGTCACTACCACTGTCCCCATCCTCACTTTACAGAAAGACTTAAGGGGAGACAATTTCGGTGAAAACCCAAAATCTCCTTCCTTGGGCTTGGAGTCCTGGAAACGGCACCAGCCTGAAGACACTGCCCTGTTTCATAGTTCCGTGGTTGTCTGAAGAACAGGGAGTGGAGTAGAGGCAAAATAAATTTATGGTCCTTCCAAGGCCTGTAGAAAAAAGTGCCTTGATACTGGGAAACAGAGTGATCCCAGCAACAGCCTTAAAGTAAAGATTGCTATTGGACTCCTTTCAAGGAGCACTTTCTTTCCTTAAGCATCTCTGTCAATATCTTTCTGCGACTCTGGTATCCAAAGAGCACCTAATCTTCTCATTTGGAATGCATAGACAATTAATTACAAGGGTTGTCTTTCTCTCTGCTTGCTGTGTGAGGCAGGAGCTCATTGATGGTGTTTAAATGTTCCTAGAGATGTTTCTCAAGGTTCCTACAGAATAGAGTGTACAATGAATATAAGATGCCAGAACTTGCATATGCTGATTGAACAGTTGATGTCATTGGGTAAAAATTGAGCAGAGTTAGTGGTTTATGGAATCTCAACTCTGCAATACCGTTAAGATTCTTTTCATATCCTGCCCTGCACTGTATGGCACTTACATCACTGGAATACAATCAGCTAAATGCTTTGAAGTATTTTCTTTCTTAATGATTATGCCACACCAGATAATTGACTAAGTAAATTATTCAAGGTGTGTCTTAGAGATAAAGATTTTGAATCCCTTCATAAGAAGGAACAGCAAAGGAGGAATGTCCTAGTTGCACTTTTTCCAGATGGACCTCCTGAAATTATTTTTTTCAAACTTCGCATAATGAGATTGAAGCCCAAGCCATTCTCGAGGGATGCAGCTGTCAATGGGATTAACATATGCTATTTTTCTTTATTATAATAAATTGGACTCGTCAGTGCATCTTGACACTACAACCCTTCTGGACCATGAATTGGAAAATCAGCTCAGCTTTATTTTAAGAAGACTCCAAAGATCCTATGTTCACCTACATCTTTGTCCTATACCTCTAGCAACCCCTTCAATGGAAAGGCCTTAAACCTGGTGATGCCTTGATTGCAAAGTGCATTTGGAAGTCATATTTTATTGTTACGTTTATGGATTGTACTAGGAGGGTTTTATGAAATTGAGAGAAAACTATATTTTCTTTTGAAGACAGTATTTTTGCAGCTATTTTTGAAGTTTTTTTAAATGTTAATGTACTGTATGCACCATGAAAAGCTTTATGAAACAATCTTAGTCTCAGAGCTTCATTGCATCTTGAGTTGAAAGGTTTTTGCAGATTTTTGGTGTTCAAACCAATTAAAAGAATGATAAAAATGTTGAGTATCAAGTATGTTTATACCGCATTGTGTTAAAAAAAAAAAAAAAGGAGAAGGTAATGGTCAAAATAGCTTGGATTGATTTTCGTATTTACAGTTGTATTTATAGCCTTATACGTTTGCATTGCACTACCAAAACTGAATGAGAACTGACTGATGGAATTGAGCGATGATATATTATTTATCCATATCCCAGATACTACCTTAAGTAATTACTTTTTTCATGTAGCCACTGGTAACATTTAAACTTTTGAGAATATTTGTGGTTACATTCAGAAAATGTCTGTATATTCATACTGGTTGCCATGATAAGCATGCCAGTCATAAAACATCCAGTTATCAGAAGATAAATTGGTGTGGTTTTACTTGCTGATTCTATAGCCCCTGCAATATGCCATCATTGTAACTTAATACATACACATACACATACATACACACCAGCAGGACTTTTTTTCCTCATAGAACACCCAGAACAGAGTTCCGGCACCTTTTTTGGATGGAACCTTGTAGGGTAGGCAAGGCGGGTTGTATGATGTGTGTGAGTTCCGGCACCTTTTTTTTTTTAGAAAAAAAGCACTGCACACCGGACTAGACCTTTGGTTGCCCCTAACCATTTTGTTTTAAGAACTCCAAAGGATTTGCAAGTAAGAATGGTACTTTATTCCCTAATGCATGGGTAACAAACAGAAGAAAGCCTAACTTGAGTAAACAAGATTTGATAAGTCTCACAGAAACTTAATAGGATGAGAATCATGAGTGGAACATAATATTTATAATATATTATTTGTACAAAAGAAGTAGAACAAAAAGATGGAATGGCTTTTAGGGTTTTTTTTTAAAGCCGTTATGTCTATGAAGAAATTCAAGTCCCTCAATATCCTGTTGAAAATATCTGGGTAAAATTAAAAGGAGAGAAATAAAAGGAATACTCCATTGTAGGAATTTCTTATAGGCTATTTATTTACATAAATTACATTTTTAAACGCTGCCTTTATTATTTTTACAAATAACTCAAGGGAGTGAACATAACTAATACTCCCCACTCCTCTTATTTTCCATACAATGGCAACCCTGTGAGGTGAGTTGGGCTGAGAGACAGTGACTGCCCCAAAGCCACCCAGGCGGCTTTCGTGACTAAGATGGATCTCCCACATCACCTGATACTTAAGCCACTAGAACAGCCTGATTTTTTTACCCAGTAGATAATGTGAACAATGTCTTTGTAAATTAATTCATCATGTTACACAGTGGTAATAACTCCTCTTTGGTAGAAAACTATCTTAACCAAAAATATGTAAGTTTATTATCTACTTTGCTGAGAATCGTAGTTTTCAGATGAAGAAATAAGAAACAAGGGGGCTAGCTATCTAACAGGAATTAAGAAGTGGCCAAAAAAAGTTTTGGAAAAAATTATGATGGGGTTCAAGTTACCTACAACTAGTTTAACTGTTGAGAAGTCATTCGTGTATCTTGGACACCAGGAAAGCAGATTTTAAAAAGGTAGACAAATACTCTTGTCTTAAAATCATAATTAAATAAGTTAAAGAGGAATGGGAGACCCTGAAAAATATATGCACAGATTTGAACAATCCCCATTAGGACTTAAAGTTTTAAGGCAGCTATGTGGATGAATAGCAACCTCAATTGGCAGTTTGAGAAGCAAAAAGGTTTGCAAAGAATATATTCTAGTACAGTGGTGGCGAACCTATGGCACGGGTGCCAGAGGCGGCACTCAGAGCCCTCTCTGTGGGCACGCGTGCCGTCTCCCCAGTCCTAGGCCTTCAGCTGGGTTTTATAAAACCTTTTCTCTTTAGGCCTCCGCCGCGTATGCAAAAAAAAAAAAAGGTTCAATCAATCAATTTCAACTTCTTGCGGGGAAAAAAAAGAGCTTGCAAAGTTGGAATTGATTGAACTTTTTAGTCCCACCCAGTCTGCCGTTACCACCGCAGCCACGCCCACCCAATGGGCCACACCTGCCCAATGGGCCACACCCACCCGGCACTTGACGCTGCATAAGTGGGTTTTGGGTTGCAGTTTGGGCACTCGGTTTCTAAAAGGTTCGCCATCACTGTTCTAGTATCTCAAGCTTGCAGTAATGCAGCAAAGCTAAAGCTCAGAATGAAGTGAGTTGTGAGGACACAAAACAAAAATACTTCAAAGGGATGAAAGGAGTTTGAATTATTATTTCATATAGAGAAGATTGGGAAATAATGTGCAATATGGAGAAGTTAAAATTCCATCTTTGCATCAGTCTTCTCTCAAAAGATCTTTCTATAGAGACACAGAAAACTAAAATTCAGTTAGTCTGAAAGCACCCTGATCACTTGTCAAGCAGCATTGTCTATGTCGAAGATGTTCTTTGTAACATAAGTCAGAATGGGCTTGTCAGGAAAAAATGGCATCAAGTGAACCCTATTTATGAGTGTCTAGTTCGGTACCCCAAGGGAACAATAAGGATATAGTGTGTCTTGCTCTCAGTAAGTCATTTTATAGTCATAAGTATTGATGAAGTGGATAAACATGGGTTAACCGTTAGACTATTTTGCACTCTGATAGATTTGGAACGGACTGAACCACACTCCAAGAGTGTTAGTAAATGGCTTTGCAACGATACTTAAAGGGGAGAACAGTGAAGTGGCCTATGTCCTTAATCCAGTGCTATCAAATGTTTATAAAATAACATTCTGAATGGATGTTTATCAAACTAGCATATGATATCAAGCAAGGTAAATTAAAATACCTTGAAGGTCAAAATCACAATTCAAAATAAGACTTGAACAATGCATAAAATCTATGAGGGCGAACATCATCTTTGATAAATGTAATAGCTTACATCCAGGTAGGAAGATCGGTGTTATGGTACAGGAGAGACTTAGTTTGGTGACAATGCATATGAGAAGGAACTAGGAGTGCCATTGAATCACCAATTAAAACATGAGCAATCAATGTGGCATAGCAGCTAAAATATCCAATGCAATCTCAGCTGCAGAATCAAAGCAATTAGTCCAGGTCACAACAGTTGAACTCTGCATTGGGTGTGTCTGTTGTATGATGTCCAACTTTGGCTGGACATAGTAATTGAGATGTCAAGCTGTCTGATAATTAAACCCTATGAGAAACAAAGAAGCTTGCACAAGACGTTCAGGGCAGTGTTTCTCAACTTCTGCAATTTTAAGATGTATAGCTGACTAGGGAATTTTGGCAATTGAAGTCCACATATCTTAAAAGTTGCCAAAATTGAGAAACACTGCTCTACAGGAGGATGGAGTAGTTTGCAATATAAAAAAGGTACTCAAAATCAAGGAGAACCTGATTCCATTGAAACTTAAAGCACAGCAAGAATTAAGGAATTAAAGGAGTTTCCCTGAACCCTGGTAACATCTGGCTGTGGTGGGGCCCTCTGCATCCAGGACCTAACCATATTTGCTCTTGAATGGGGTTGCACTACTCCAAACAGGCTCAGTGCACAAGTTGGGGGTTCCCTTGAAGTCATAGCTCTTGCTTGAAGAGCAGGTGGCAGCCATTGTTAGGAGAGCCTTTGCTAGACTCTTATGTTGTACGCAGGTTACATTCTTTTCTGGATAGGGCAGATTTCTGCTCAGTCACTCATGCCCTAGTCATTTCCCGTTTGGACTATTGAAATGCAATCTACATGGGCCTATTGGTATCCAGACACTTCAGCTGGTAAAAATATAACCACATGAGCTACACTGAATGCCCAGAGGGCACATGTAACACCTCCACTCCGTGAGTTGCACTGGATATCAATTTGCTTCTGGGTCCAATTCAAGGAGTTATGATATATAAAGCCCCACATGGCATAGGGCCAGGCTATCAATGGAACCGCTTTCGTCCCATTACCAGTAAGGGAGGTAAGGTGTGCTGCCGACCTCATCAGTTAGAATTCTTTAACTCTGCCATTGCCCCCAACCTGTGGAATACTCTCCTCTCCGGGGGTGAAGCAAGCCCCCCACTCTCTTGGCCAGTGGTTCTCAACTTTTTTAATGCCGCGACCCCAACCGGTCATAAGTCGAGGACTTTCCCTGCCCGGGAGCGCCGCACATGCGTGGTTCCGCCCCCTGCGCCGGCCAAGGCGTAGCTGGCAAGCGGCAGAGACAGAGCAGGCCGACCACCAGCTGGCCCAGCCCAAGGGAGGTAAGGCACCCGCCGGAAAAGGGGAAAAAATGGTGGACAGCCTTGCTTGGCGACCCCCGTGAAATGGTCAATGGGGTCCCGACCCACAGGTTGAGAACCACTGCTCTTGGCCTTCCGAATACGAGTTAAACATGACTCAGCCTGTTATGGGAAGCCTAAAAGTTTACACAGCCATGGGGCTGGCTAGTATCCAAAGAGCCCTCCCTTCGACTTTTCAAATAATTTTTAACAGAGCATAATTATTCTTCCCTTCCTGTGATTTTTTTTGAAGTTATATTTTCACATTTTATTGTGCACCACCCACAATGCCTCTTTAAAGGAGATGGGCTGTTCATTAAATAAATAAATAAATAAGTAAATAAGGAAGTAAGTAAACATGTAAATAAAATCAATCCCACGATCAACTGTGAGCAAATAAATTCTGCTACACCGGGAGCAATTTGGTAGAGCAAAAAAGCGAATGTCCTTCAGGCAGCTTCGTTGCCATCTTTATTTCACCCTCCGGCCCCCAACAATCGTTGCTCTCAGGAACGTCATTCCAACCTCTTCGCACCAGCAATGAAAATGTGACACGAAGTTCGACTCGGCCGGGTAATTACGGCAGACGTGTTTGATGACGTCTAAAACGATCGCCCTCTCCTTTTAAGCCCCTATGTAACGCCGTGGCGTCTAGAGGCTAATTTCCAGCACGGAAAAGCAAATGAAGATATAGCACTGCACGGGAAAAAGAAAAAAAGAGATGCCGAAATACTTTTTTCGCCTGGCAGTTTCTCTTCAGCAGGATTAGGCTTGTCAGGCAGTATATTAGATACCTCCGCGTGGAGTTGAAAAGGTCCTTTTTAGTCCACGGCGCAGCCGCCTCTATGAGGCCCTCTTTTCCGCCACCGTCGTTGCCGGTGCGGGATGAGTGCGTGGAGCTATCACCACTGAGAGTATCTGAACACGAAACTACTGCGTTGTCGGGCATGGGGGCGACTGGGGGATCAGGAGTTGGAGGGATTTCGTTTTTCTCCGAGCGGCTACGGTTGCCTATCTGCTGTCTGGGTGTCTTCGTGTGCTACTTCTGGTACGGCGTCCTGCAAGAGACAATGTAAGTCACCTGAGGAGAACGCTTTCTTTTTTGCAGGGCTGGCTGAGTTGCTTTTGGTTCTGGCTGGCGGAAATTTCACTACACCCTCTGAGAAACTCTTCCTTCCCAATTGCTGTCGTTCCTAATAGATATTGTCCCTTTGATCACTCCGTCTAAGCACCTTATATATGCTTAAGAAAACACTTGGTTATTGTGACCCCAGATAACCACCTCCAAGCTCAGATACGATCTGTCTAGATTTAAATCAATTGATTCAATGGATCTAGTCTAATTAAATCTATAGTACAAATTTAATAGTTGTGCAGCAGTTAGAAATCTCATAGATGACTATGCTTTACTATTGCTTATGGATGGATAGTGGAGAAAAACATAGTTATACAAATTGAGTCAGTTTCATGGTTATTAAAAGCACAGAAATTTCCCTACAAAGTGGAATTGGCAGTATATGTGTATTAATGCCTCACTGAGATTTTAAGCTATCTACCAGAGTTTACAGATGGCCAGTTCAAACTAAGGAAGGAGTTTTGGCTTGGTTATATCCTTATATTTCTTTCTGAGTTTAGTGCAGTATTTTTCCATTATTTTACTGCGGAGCATTTTCCATTTTCTTTAAAAACAGAACCCTAATTTTGTAACAAGAGTTTATTTATGTATTACATGCAGAGATTTAATTGATCAATAAAATGATTAAGGTTAATGATTTAAAACAGCGGTTCTCAACCTGTGGGTCGCGACCCCATTTGGGGTCGAATGACCATTTCACGGGGGTCGCCAAACAATGCCGTCCGCCATTTTTTTTTACCCTTTTCCTTAGCTGTGCTACTCCCTCTGCTTGGCGGCAGCCTGCATGCACGAACTTTACCAAATGTGCCCTGCAGGAGGCGTGTGAAGAGCGCAGGCGCAGAGCAAGGCCCAGCCCTCCCCAGGGACTCATTTCAGATTTACGCCGCAAAAGTTTTTCTCGCACAGAGGAGAGAGGAAAAACAATTGC